>NW_027103278.1:0-159846 GCF_902728285.1 Clytia hemisphaerica
TATCATTTGAGAACAGACATCAGTACAAGTTTTTCATGATAATTTTAAATTTTTAACACTTGATAATAATATCCACCCATAAAGAAAATGATAAATACACCAACATCCCCTCAAAAAACTGAAATCAAACACTTTAGTGGATTAATTTTCACAAATATGCTTGTTTTTGTCTGAAATTCCTTTATTTTCCTGAGGGTTTGGGCAAAAAGCATGAAAAAAAACATTTTGAGAGGATATAATTTCATGAAAATAGCAAAAAAAAAACCAAATCTGCAAAAATTGATCCACTGACTGGTACAAAATCCAAAATATTTACAAACAAACACTCTACTCTACTTTGTCAACCAAAATATACATATAATAAGAATAAACAACTATAGAAATTAATTCTCAATAACAAAACATCTATAACTCATGTAGGATATAAAGAGTCCTGTTCTTTATCAAAACATGTAAAAAGGCCAAGGGGTTGCATTCTATGCTTACTTGGATTCTTCCTTTTGCTTATTCAAGATTTGCAATAAAGCAAGACTCAAATTTTGCTGCTGCTGTAAAATAGCATTTGTTTGGTTCTGTGAGTTCGTTATAACTTCGGTAAGTGTAAACCGCAGGTTACAGGTTGCAGGTTACAGGTCACAGGTCACAGGTTACAGGTCACAGGTCAGTGTTGGTCAGCTTTAATTACTGTAAAACACAAAGAAAATGTTTGAAAAACAGTTGTTAATGTCAAAAATATAATTCCAAAGGTATTTTATTGATCTAGAACTATTTTAAAGCTAAAAATCTACCCACGTGTTTACCATGTGATTTCGCGTTTTATGCCGTGTATAACACGGACCTGTAATACTTATATTATATATTACATATATATCACACATGTAAAAAAATTATCTTTTCAATGTTTTACGCATGTTACGTATGTTATATACAAAGAATAAAGAAATATTCGAATATCGATCTCACTTTGCTTTAAACAGCCCCCTAACGAAAATAGCTATTTCACAATCACTATGTCATATCTCATTTACTCCTGCATCACCTGGGTATGATAACAAGAATTGATGAAAATAGCGTCAATGGGATATATTTTATAATGTTTCAATATTTTTATCCCCTGCTTTGTATTTTTGATAAAATGACGTCACCTTTTTCATCTCTCTAAAAACAGCTCTCGTGGAGTATTTATTTTTTTCAAAACCTGTCAATCTATATCCACGTGCAGCGTCAGCATCCTATTATGCAGAATATTTTATTGTTATTGGCGTACAAAACCATACTTTGAGATAACATCATTATTTACATAATTTAAGTGTCATTTGTTGTCAATATTTGGGGTTGATGATTTGTCGTTTAAGTCTTCTAAATAATATTATTAACATATTTTGATATTACATTTCCATTACATATAATATTTTCAGGAACTTATGTTATGAGTTGTATGTTATGAATTGTATGTTACGAGTGCGTTACAGTTTTCCGGTCTGTGTTTTGTTAACCTGTAACCTGTGACCTGTAACCTGTAACCTGTGACCTGTAACCTGCAACCTGTAACCTGCGGTTTACACTTACCGTTATAACTTGATTGAAATTGTCCATTTGTTGTTTGCGTAATTCTAATTCTTGCTTCTGTAGTTCTAGCTGTTGTTCCTGCAATTTAATGTTGCTTTCATTTTTTTCACGTAGATAAACTAGTGTCTCAGTTTCAGACCTTCTTGTTTTTTTGGATGAGACTGTTTCTTCACCAGCTTCTGCTTTCCTTTTCTGCGTTTCTCTAAAAGTTTCTAGTGATGCTTTCACGATTTGCTGAGCTTGCTCTTTCTCTTTGTTTTCTTCATCTTCTTTAGCCTGCTTTTCTTTGGCAAGCAAAACATCGTAATCATGGAATTGTTGGATAATATCATTCATGCCATTGTCAAAAACCGTGTCTTCTGGGTATGCTGTACCTGATGCTTTCTCTTGGGCATTGCGTTTCCTTTTGAAATTTCCTTCGAGAACATTGTAATGATCTCGAACAGATCGTTGATTTACAGAAAAAAAAGGATTGTCGATTTGATTAAGATTGTCAGCTATTGCTGACCATGTCGAACCTCTTTCTGGGCTGCCCTTCTTCTGCGTCCATGGCTCAAACAACAAAATTTCCTGTACCAAGATTTCATCGTGTCTTGGTGTCCAGTTCATTGGCCTCTTCCTAAGAAAAATACCAAGGAAAAAAAATATCAAAACACGTATTTATATAAAACAACCAGAGAAATGTCCTAAAGTAGATAGCTTATTGTTTTAAGCCATGAAAATAGAAACTTTAAACAGTACCACCAGCAAAAAGTGTAAGTTTTCAGGCCCGGCGGAAGCAAGGGACTGAGGAGACTTCAGCCTCCCCACTTTTGAGCAAATGAGATTTTTTTCTCAAATTCCTAGCAAATTTTATCTCATCTTCAGCCTTCAGCCTCCCCAATTTTACGGTTGTTCCACCGGGCCTGGTTATTAAAAATAACTTGGTTAGGTATTCGCAGTTAGGAATTAGGGATTCGCAATTAGGGATTAGGGATTCAAACTTTGATTGAATTTTTTTTTGAAAGACCTAATTAACTTACGACTTTCAAATAAAAGGAATATGTTAGAAAACATTCCCAAGTTTTATTTCCATAAAAAAAAATTGCTCTCCATCGCAGTGTTCGAGCTGTAAAAATCGAAGACTGAAGAATTAGGGATTCGCGAAATCGTCACCGAGTGAACAACTCGGACTTGTGTGGAGGAGAGCAGACTTTTGTTGAACTTTTAAATATTGGAATACGGTTGAGAATATTATAAGGTCTCATTTCTACCAAAAATAATCGCTCTCCATCGCAGTGTTCGAGCTGTAAAAATCGCAGACTGGCGAATTAGGGATTAGCGATATCGCCACCGAGTGAACAACTCGGCCTTAAGTGGAGGAGAGCAGACTTTTGTTGAACTTTTAAATATTGGAATACGGTTAGGAATATTAGAAGGTCTCATTTCCACCAAAAATAGTCGCTCTCCATCGCAGTGTTCGAGCTGTAAAAATCGCAGACTGACGAATTAGGGATTCACAATATCGCCACCGAGTGAACAACTCGGCCTTAAGTGGAGGAGAGCAGACTTTTGTTGAACTTTTAAATATTGGAATACGGTTAGGAATATTATAAGGTCTCATTTCCACCAAAAAAAGTCGCTCTCCATCGCAGTGTTCGAGCTGTAAAAATCGCAGACTGACGAATTAGGGATTCACAATATCGCCACCGAGTGAACAACTCGGCCTTAAGTGGAGGAGAGCAGACTTTTGTTGAACTTTTAAATATTGGAATACGGTTAGGAATATTATAAGGTCTCATTTCCACCAAAAAAAGTCGCTCTCCATCGCAGTGTTCGAGCTGTAAAAATCGCAGACTGAGAAATTAGGGATTCGCGATATCGCCACCGAGTGAACAACTCGGACTTGTGTGGAAGAGAGCAGACTTTTGTTGAACTTTTAAATATTGGAATACGGTTAGGAATATTATAAGGTCTCATTTCCACAAAAAATAATCGCTCTCCACCGCAGTGTTCGAGCTGTAAAAATCGCAGACTGAGAAATTAGGGATTCGCGATATCGCCACCAAGTGAACAACTCGGCCTTGTGTGGAGGAGGGCAGACTTCTGTTGAACTTTTAAATATTAGAATTCGGTTAGCAATATTATAAGGACTCATTTCAACCAAAAATACTCGCTCTCCATTGCAGTGTTCGAGCTCTAAAAATCGCAGACTGAGAAATTAGGGATTCGCGATATCGCCACCGAGTGAACAACTCGGACTTGTGTGGAGGAGAGCAGACTTTTGTTGAACTTTTAAATATTGGAATACGGTTAGCAATATTATAAGGTCTCATTTCCATAAAAAATAATTGCTCTCCATCGCAGTGTTCGAGCTGTAAAAATCGCAGACTAAAGAATTAGGGATTCGCAAAATCGTCACCGAGTGAACAACTCGGACTTGTGTGGAGGAAAGCAGACTTTTGTTGAACTTTTAAATATTGGAATACGGTTAGCAATATTATAAGGTCTCATTTCAACCAAAAATAGTCGCTCTCCATTGCAGTGTTCGAGCTGTAAAAATCGCAGACTGAGAAATTAGGGATTCGCGATATCGCCACCGAGTGAACAACTCGGACTTGTGTGGAGGAGAGCAGACTTCTGTTAAACTTTTAAATATTGGAATACGGTTAGGAATATTAAAAGGTCTCATTTCAACCAAAAATAGTCGCTCTCCATCGCAGTGTTCGAGCTGTAAAAATCGCAGACTGAGAAATTAGGGATTCGCGATATCACCACCGAGTGAACAACTCGGCCTTGTGTGGAAGAGAGCAGACTTTTGTTGAACTTTTAAATATTAAAATTCGGTTAGCAATATTATAAGGTCTCATTTCAACCAAAAATACTCGCTCTCCATTGCAGTGTTCGAGCTGTAAAAATCGCAGACTGAGAAATTAGTGATTCGCGATATCGCCACCGAGTGAACAACTCGGACTTGTGTGGAGGAGAGCAGACTTTTGTTGAACTTTTAAATATTGGAATACGGTTAGGAATATTATAAGGTCTCATTTCCATAAAAAATAATTGCTCTCCATCGCAGTGTTCGAGCTGTAAAAATCGCAGACTAAAGAATTAGCGATTCGCAAAATCGTCACCGAGTGAACAACTCGGACTTGTGTGGAGGAGAGCAGACTTTTGTTGAACTTTTAAATATTGGAATACGGTTAGCAATATTATAAGGTCTCATTTCAACCAAAAATAGTCGCTCTCCATTGTAGTGTTCGAGCTGTAAAAATCGCAGAGCAAGCAACCAAGAGAAGTTTTTAATATGTATCTCATATAACAGTATAAACATAAACAAACAAAGTGAAAGCCAAAATAATTGCAAAACAAGCTCAATTTACAAACGAAAAAGAGCAGACATAAGGTTTATTGTAAAAAGAAAAAACCTTACTACAAAGTAAAAGATAAACTCACTTTTCTGCGAATTGAGCCATGACGTTTTCCAGGAAACTTCAAATCTTGTGTTATGAAGTCGGTCCCGCCAAACGAAAACTTCAAAAAGGAGATTCCTTGACCTTGCGCATGCGCACTAGAGACAAAATCACTCTCTCCCGTTGACGTTCCCTCTGCCGTCTCAAAATCGTAAACTCTCTAAAAGGAATATAAAAGAAACATGTGGACCTAATTGCTTTAAACCTTGGTCTGAACACGACCATAAAGTCTGTCTTATTTCGATTCGATTAAAGTGACATTTCCATAATTAAAAGTTTAGTAATTACTGTTATACATTTGGGGGATCATGTAAAAGATTTCTTTTGAAAGAAACTCATTTCAATTACACTTTGCTTGGTTTCTGGGGAATTCGTAAATAGTAAACTGCATCCTGATACAGTCTGCTAGACATCAAATATGGTAGTATTTGCTCTTCATCTTTGATTTATTCTACAGTGATTAGATTGACACATGCGCAATAAAATTTCTATTATTGGTCTTAGGTTGAAATACTCTCAACCTCTGATACTAAGGGTAGTATTTTTTGACTGAATGAAAATTTCATGAATTTTCGCATTTATGACGTTCTAAGATTGAAAAATTTCTGATACAAAAATGAAGATCATATCATTATTCTACGAGAAGCTGAGCTTCTTCTTCTTCATTTTTCATCATCGTTTTTCGATATTTAGTAATTTTTTTCTTTATGACAATACCCCACTCTTGTTTGTCTTTTCAACGAGCACAAAACCGCCATTTTATTCGAATTCTATCAAAAGTTATAGCCTTTTTTGTCTCCGCTGCAAATTATATTGAGAATGACCTTAGTTCTTCCAGCAACATGATTCAAACCCTTCAGTACTGTGGAAAGCTGGAATTTAAGGATTTTTCAAAGCTGCAGTACGCCAATTTCAAGTGCAATTTTTTATCGGCTTTTGCGGTGAAAGCAAAATAGTTTATGCTTAGGTTTGTTGGAAAAAAGCACTTTTCAAGATATTCAGTACCGAAACAGTGATGACCTTCTAAGATCAAAGAATCTCTCCAGTGAAAATGATAACTATAGCACCTTTCTACAATATCTTCATTTTTTTCTTCTTCATTTTCATCTTCATTTTCAGAAATTTTTATATTTTTATAATTTATTACAAATTATTCCACTCACTAATATCTTTCCAACGATACCAAATTTATAAAGATTGAGGAATTCCTTCAAAAGTTATAGGTAAATGAAAAAAGAGTGCACACTTATCGTGAATAGACTTTAACTCAAACTGGGCATATAACTCGATATAACTCATGTCAAATATACTCGACATTGGCCCTTAATTGGTTAATTCATGTTTTATGTAATGTGCATGGTTGCCTTTCTTTTTCAGCGATCAGGCTTATAAACTTAAGGTCAAACTAAAGTGCTTATTAAAAAACAGGGATGACTTTTGCTCAATGTTTCACTTTACACAAGACGATGTCAGAAACGGTTAGAGGAATGGTAAACACTGGAAAATAGAGAAGCGCGTAGTTTCGAAATATAACACCACCTCTGGTGCTAACTGTAAACTCGCTACAAAAGTTTATCTCATTCACGGAATTTTCTTTTAGCTTTGAGTTTATATTTTAGATAGTGTCGAATTCTACAAGGATTATAGCATCATAGTCTTGATTAATACAAAGAATTATTCCGCGCTGAAAATATAAACATGTTAAAAATTCAGCTGAGATTATTTATTTGTTTTTAAGTTTTCCCAGCGAACATTTTTTTTTTCCATTGTGATGTCTATGGATACTTGTCAATCTAAAGATCAAATTTCTTTTTGACATCATGTAGTGTCAAAGAAATGGATTTATTTTGAGCGTCCGACCAAAGTCTTAGTTTCGACAAAAAAGCTTCAATAGATTGTTCTGTAAAATACATACGGTAGGTGTATTTTGAGTATTCTGTAAAATATTCTTAAGAATTCCACTGAATAGCCAATCAAATAATGCTACTGACTCTGTTTCAGAAGCAGCCGGCGGAGAGATTTTAGTAGAATTAGGAATTTTTTTTTGCCAAGATATACTTGTAAGATATTTGTTTTTTTTTCCACGAAAGTTGTGTTCTCAAAGTTTCTAGGGTTACTAGGCAACAAGATCACATCAATTTTCTCTTGATTATACCCCGGTCTCCTTAAAATATGTGTTCTGAAGCTTTCTAAGATTACCTAGACAACAAGAACACGTTTTATTACCTTGATTATACCCCTGTCTCGTCAAAACACATCATTATTTCTAGCTGATTAATTTTCGAAGATCTTATCAGAACGGATCAAAATTTCTAGCTAAAATATTCATTAAAAGGTTGCCGCCGGCTACTTTGGTCCGTTTCTAGATTCAGTCTTTACACAAATTTCCCGCCCTTTAAGAGAAATTTTGAACAGAGCATAACCGGGACCGAGGGTGTTATTTAAAATTAAGTAACTATGTATCAATTTACTACGGAAAAGAACAGTAAATATGTTTTTATATAATAAGAAAAAAACTCAAAAAGTTAAGAAAATTCGAAAGCTACAAAAATTTTGGATGTTCTTCTAAAAAAACTGATTTGATATATATCGTGTTTGAGCCTTATTGCCTACATTTAAACGAATTATAATACAGAGAATATAAAGATGCCGAGTTAAAAATAAAATAAATATGAAGTTATTTCCGATTGAGTAATTTTTTACTTCTTAACTTGACTGTCAAGTAGCTTTATCTCTTTTTCTAGATTGAATAAATTAGGGTGCGAGGGGTCTTTGGTCCCGTCCGAAGTATAAAAGAAAAATAAGCATTCATCGGGTCTAAAAGCCTTAAAGCCTTAACGTATTCACGTACGTATTCACGCTAATAAATACATTTGGCTCGCAAAAAAGTCGCGGCGTTAGAGATTGGGACAAACTGCAAAAGTTTCTGTCACTATTAACCCACCATAGACTTTTTTGTTTAGAACAATTTTTGTTCAAAAATATAAACAAATGATTTTCAAAGAAATATTTTGCGATTTTACGACCTTGCAAAAGTTTGTACAATTATCAAAGAATTAAAGTAAGCCCATAAAAACATTTTTCTATCAATATATAGTAAAATTATAATATTATGATTAATAAAAAAAATTTAAAAATTTTAGTTTTAGATAGTATTCAAAGTTTGATGTAGCTGTTCATTGTCCATGAATTCAACTTTATTCAATGCTTTTTGCACCAGTATCTTAGCAACAGCTTTTTGTTTGTCAGAAAATTGACTTAACTGTCCTTCAACTTGTTTGAAAAACAATAGATCTTTCGCATTGCCTTCTAAACTTTTAATTAACTCAGCAGCGAGTGGATTTTTAGTTTCTGCAGTATTTGAAATTTGTGCTGAAGCACGTTTCGTTCTTGTATATTCAAGCTCTGTTCGTTTTCGTTTTCTTCTTGGATGCGAGTTCTTCTTTTGTTTCTTTGTTGTGGAATATTTTTGTGGCAGATTATCGCTTTTGAATTTCTCATTGGTTATCTCATTATTATTTTCTGATGATATTGATGAAGAAGATCCAGTAATTGCTGGTGTTGATGTTGATGGGAGGTTGTTAGGATTATTCGAATCTGAATAAGCAGGATCCATGTCATCAAATGTTGTCGAAGCCGTTGAATGCTCTGTATTTGAAGCACCGGACCTAGCCGGTAAGCGATTAATAGCTGAAAGGTTTTGTTGATGAATGGGATTAGAATTAGGTTCGTCTGAAAAGCAAGGAGTATTTTCAGTAAGATGCTTTCTGCTCATTTTTGGAAAGTCTGAAGAAGTTGTCGGTACGTTATTGCACGGTAAAAGATTCCTTTCACTATCAGCTTGACCAATAGAAATACTGGAAGTAAGTCCTGCAGAAATATGTTCCTTGGTGTTTTGGTACGATTGATAACTCACGTTCCCCCTTTGATTGTCGTGTTTGTTTGTCAACGGCAAGGAAGAAGTCTGTTCCGTTACCAAAGACTTAGACTCTTGGTCTACGTTTTGTACATTTCTCGTCTCCGTATCAGTATTATCATCCGATATACAGAATACTGGCACATCATTTGGGGAGGTTTTGTCAAAATCAACACCTGTGCTCGATGTGGTGTCATCAGAATACAAAGATGTATGATGAGAATCGATAGCTTTTGGCAAAGAAGACGAATTCGTTTGTAAACCTCTTGGAATTTTCTCACCACGAATTACATTTTTATTGGCTGTCAATGTTGACTCTCCAGCGGGATTCGGGTTTTTAATCACGACATCTGTTAAGAATTTCAATTCTTTGTAAAAGTTGCAACTGGCTTCTTTTTTCTTGTTTCGTCTTTCATGGCTTCTTTTAAAATCCTCGCGAAGGGTTTTCCATATGTCCTTTAAACTGACTGAAGTAAAATAAAGAAAATACAGTTAGAATAGAGTATTAATAACATCATCTCTTGATAAAAGAAAAGGGATAACAGACTTTGGGACGAGGTTTCTTCGAGGTTTCATAAAATCTCAACTGGAACATAAACTCAGACCCTTATAAAACAATCTATAACTCGAAGTCTCCGTATAATAAGTAATATATATAACGAATTTGCGTCCCCCCATGAATGTTGAGTGTTGTTATGCTAGAGTACATATTATGATTCAGATTATGGAAAATTCACAAAGTTAAACCCAGACCGTTAGTTCACTTTTAAAAATTCTGATAGCTCTCATGATTGTTTTTAAGTATTACTTAGACCGAGAATAAAATGAAGATAAACAAAAAAGTTACCATTATCAGGTGTTTTTACAATCTTTCTGATCTCTTCCCATGCCTCTTTCGTCTTTTTCCTGTCTTTGTAATGTGTATGTTTTGGATTCCAAATGCAAGGTTGTTTTTCAACTTCCTTGATAAGAGAGAATTTAACATCAGAATCTGTGGTATGATGTTCTTGTGTAGGTATTTTATGTTGAGGAGTTTGGTCAACATCATTTGGCGATCCTGAAGTTTCAATATTTTGTGGTACGCATACTGTAGGTGATGATTTTTCGGTTTGACCTATCGGAGCATCGATGCTGGTGTTATTGTTGTCAGTGCTTATGCAATTATTCTCACCATATGACGGTTGAGATATTCGTCTTTCTGATATCTCGTCCTCTAAATCTGCATACCGTTTCCAACTACTACATTTACACCTGAAGTTATTCATTTGACAATAGTACAAAATCAGATCCAACCCATACTTTCGCTTCTCGATTTGAGTATTAACTAATACTCTAACATCAGGAACATCGGGGTATTTCATGACAACTGTTATTAATTGATTCACGAAATTTAAAGTTTTAGAAAACTTACACATTGGAGGTTCTTTCAAGTTTGATTGTCTTTGATTTAGCTTGCACTCTTGGAAATGATACATGATGAATTTCCATTGTTGCTCCAAAAACATAACTGAAATGGAATGCATATAATCGATCAAAAGACTAAATTTTCGAAATGAACTTCCAATCGCAATGGCGATAATCGTGACATTTTATATCTGATGCTTTATATGTTAAGAAGATGATCATTTTCGATAAAAGATATTTGTTCGTCTAAACAATCTAAGTAATTAATTCTTTGGTAACTAAACATTTAAAGGGACATAAAAGTTCTGACGAACTTTGTAAACTTGTATGGAGCGGGATACAAAATCAAAACAAATGTCACATGTCAAAATAAAAGATAAAAACAAATATGGGTGATTTTGATTGTTTCAATTGATTTACAAGCTTGTTTTAGACACGTGATTTTAATTGTTCTCTTTAATGGCACGTCGTTCGCGCAATGTTTATATTTTACTACTTTTATGTTTTATGTCCCTTGAAGATCAGCATTTAGACTGATTTCTCTACGTTTAAGCCATTTTAGTACGTATTTTAGACAATCAAAGAACAACATCTCGTTCCCGTAATACCAAAAGAAAAGAATTATTCTTACTAACCAACGTCATTTATATTCCACTTTCTTATATTCTTCGTAAGGTATATAAACCAACCGTGACCGACCACATCTTTCCAAACGTTTTCCCAAGCCCGTTTTCTTAACTCTTTGTTCTCGTAGTCTTCATTGTTCTCATTCCAAATGCATTCATGTTTTTGTATTTGCTTGATAAACTGGTCATATTGAAGATTGAATCGGATTCTAAGTCTTACTTGTGATGAACTTTGAAAATCCGAGTCATCACTCCTGTCATCGTTTTTGTTTACCTTTTCATTTTCTCTATAATTGCCACTACTACAGCTACATCTAAAATTAACCCTTATTATTGTATCCAAAAAATGATTGGCTGCTATTTTCCATTCACCTGTCACCATTCCGTTGTTGAATATTATCCTGATATCAGGAATATCGGGATATTTCATGACATCATTGTTTCCAACTGTTATCATTGAATCCATGAAAGACAAAGCTTTATAAAACTCACACTTGGGGGGCTCCTTCAAATGTGATTGTTTACGATTTAGTTTGCATTCTTTGAAATTATACATGATGAATTTCCATTCTTGCTTCAGTTCATTGACTGTAAGTAGAGAAAAAAAAATTAAATTATACAAATTTCTTAAACATTGATTATATAGGCTTAAGTACAGGCACAGTTTTTTAGTAAACGAGCTTAAAATCCCGATCTTTTTTCCTTCCAAAAAATGCAAAATTTCCCAATCATGTTTTATATCCAATGCTTGTATGCTAGATTATTTTTCAAAACATAGACTTGCAATGAAAAAGTGGCGCGATAGTCAGGAGCTTGCTAGATCCACTACAGTAGAGTTGTAAGTCAAAGTACAACAAAAGAAAAATACGGAAAATGACTCAGCAATACTTCACAATCTTAAAAGGCACTTTAGTTGGCACTAAGGTCCGAGTGTTTGAACGGCAGTTTGTGACAGGGTAAAAAGAATTATTCAGTAGCGAGAGCGTGTCTGTTCAAATTGTGATACTAACCTTGTTCATCACATGTCAACAAATCGTGGGAAAAATAATATACCACAGTCGCCAACATTTGTTCTAAAATTTTTTTCCAAGCTTTTCCCCTCAACTCTTCATTGTTGTATCCTTCCCTCGTTTCATTCCATATACATTCTTCTTTTCTTACTTCTTTAATAAACAGGTCATAGTTGAAATAAAATCTATCGATTTCTGTCATTGAATTAGCTTGCGTTATTCTTGCATTATTATTAAACGTCGTCCTGCTACGAGTCAATCGATTTGGCAAGTTCTGAACGGTGTTGAAGTTTCTAGACGCATGCGTATTTGTAGTATTGAAATTATTTTGTTGACCCTGCTCGATCGACGAAAAGTAATCTAATCCACTACTTTGGCCTGCAATTGCACTGGTCTGATTACACTGATGCTTTGTTGGTGTATTAGATCTATATTGTACATCGATTGCTTCAACATTCTCTTGTTGGGTCGCATTTTGATTCTGATGACCATGAAGAAACGAATTCGAAGTTGCATTGTGATAAGCATTAATTCCTTGAGATGGAGATTGAAATTGTTGCCTCGTATTTACGATATTGTTTATAGGAAAAAATATTTGACTGATCTGATTATCATTTGGCTGATTGGCCTGATAACTGTAGTAGCTGCTTCCTGGACGTGGCCAAGTAAAATTTTCAGAAGCCATAACTTCAAAGTTTTAATTAAATGTTATGAAAAAAATTCCAAACGATCCACTTCTAAAAAGAAAGTCATTTACTTCTCATCCTTCATCACATATCACACACAATTTAAAGACTCTAGAAAGTGAAACTAAACGTAATATTTGTTTTTTTTACTCCCCTCATAATTAATACCATCTTTTTGTTGAAATGACGTCTACTTTAAATACACTTTTTTCTCTTTTCTGATGCATAAACATTGATTTTTAACCAGAGAACTGAATAAGCTTTAATTAAATATTTCCCGTTTTCCAAAAGGGTAATATTTGTTAAAACGGGCTTTCTCCATAATAATAATAATAATTTTCAGTGTCAAAACGCCTTCTGTACGCCCTGACTGACGCCCGTTTTAGCGCCTAAAGAAAGTCTACTTTATAAGAATCAAATCAATATCTCTTGATTGAAGGCAATATGCCTTTCGGTAATTAGTCCTTACAGTAAACAAAGGATGGCTAAAAAGATGAGCATATTTATTTTTATTATAAGCATCTACTTTATAAGAATCAAATCAATAACTCTTGATTGAAGGCAATATATCTTTCGGTAATTAGTTATTAGAAAGTAAACAAAGGCTGGCGAAAAAAATAAGCGTATTCATTTTTATTGTAAGCATCTACTTTATAAGAATCAAATCAATAACTCTTGATTGAAGGCAATATATCTTTCGGTAATTTTATTAGAAGTAAACAAAGGATGGCGAAAAGATGAGCATATTTATTTTTATTATAAGCATGTGCTTTATAAGAATCAAATCAATAACTCTTGATTGAAGGCAACATGCCTTTCGATAATTAGTTCTTACAAAGTAAACAAAGGATGGCGAAAAAGATGAGCATATTCATTTTTATTATCAGCATCTACTTTATAAGAATCAAATCAATAACTCTTGATTGAAGGCAATATATCTTTCGGTAATTAGTTATTAGAAAGTAAACAAAGGATGGCGAAAAAAATAAGCGTATTTATTTTTATTATAAGCATCTACTTTATAAGAATCAAATCAATAACTCTTGATTGACAAGGACAAGGACAAGGACAAGGACAAGGACAAGGACAAGGACAAGGACAAGGACAAGGACAAGGACAAGGACAAGGACAAGGACAAGGACAAGGACAAGGACAAGGACAAGGACAAGGACAAGGACAAGGACAAGGACAAGGACAAGGACAAGGACAAGGACAAGGACAAGGACAAGGTACAAGGACAAGGGACAAGGACAACAAGGACAAGGACAAGGACAAGGACAAGGACAAGGACAAGGACAAGGACAAGGACAAGGACAAGGACAAGGACAAGGACAAGGACAAGGATTAACGTGCCGTCTTTAAAAACTGGTCGTATGTAGTTTGAATACTAAGATCGCAAGTAAGTAAAGATACAAATTTTTAAATTTTGATGTTCTCTTATTTCATATCGTGGAAATCACATGCCGAATCTATATTCCGACATGTGGCGACCAGTAGCGTAGACAGGGGTTAATGTTAATGTTGTATATATTCTTTATAAAGTCGAAAAATGTGTACAGATCTGTATACAAGCTTTAAAGCTGATAGAGTTCGACTGCCTATTTTACAAAATGAATCAGTCATCATCATCTAAAAGGTAAAAGAACATTTGCTTTGGAAAGCAGATTTAAATGACACAGCAATTATGTTTTTATACAAAAAATAGGTAAGTGCTTTTTATCGTGAAAATCCGCTCTCCTACGCAAATCGGTCTTCACCCCTGTCTACGCTACTGAAGGCGAATAGGAATTTGTTTTCAGCGCGCAATCAACGCAGAGATCAAAAGTAACCATGACGACAATCCAAGATCTTGCATTAAGTTCAAAGTTTATATTTTCATTTGTGTCGTTGGAAAACATAACTAAAAAATGTCAACGTTTTAAAAAGTCAGCGATAGGGAATCATGACATAAAGATCTATTATTCCGATTCCAGTGAAGTAACATTACTATAACTAATAGTTTTGTAATTACTGTTAAACATTTTGGGGATCATGTAAAAGATTTATTTTGAAAGAAACTCATTCAAATCTCATACTTGGAGGTTTCTGGGGAATTTATCAATAATAAACATGCATACTGATACATTCTGCTAGATATTAATATGGTAATATTTGCTCTCCATCTTTGATTCTTTCTACATGCGCGATAAACATTATATTACCGAATTTATGTATGTGTGTTTTTCAGCGACGGAGATGGAAAGGTTCTAATTTGACTAGATCATGACCAACTGAGGACGACGGTAAATCAGCACTTCTACCGTCCTCGATTTTGCGGGTCAGAAAAGCGGGTTTTTCCAAATCGCTTCAGTCACTTTACCGTCCTCAAAAGTGCAAATATATACATATACATTTGGGGATCATGTAAAAGATTTCATTCGAAAGAAACTCACTTCAATTACACTTGGAGGTTTCTGGGGAATTCGTAAATAGTAATCTGCATACTGATACATAAGGTAATATTTGCTCTTCATCTTTGATTCTTTTTACAGTGATTAGATTGACACGTGCGCGATAAAATTTTTATTATCTGTCGTTAGAGGTCGATACTTTCTTTGAAAACTCAACCTCTAATACCCAGGGTATAAATTGAATTGAAAGCCTCCCAAACACGCCTCTATCACAGATTCGGTGGGATCCCCACCCCCACCCCACTGGAAAAATTAGCATTTGAAAAGTACCCTACAATTTCTGGCCAATTGAAAAAGTTGACTTCGTTTTCACCCTCATTCAAAATTTTCGATAAAAAAAAGTGCACTAGGAAACAACCCGCACTGGATGTTTTAACCTGAGAACAATAGATGGACAACAAATTTGAATTTTGGTAGAAATATTCATGAATTATTAGAATAAAGAAAAAGATGAATGGGTGACCGGTTAATGATATGTGGCGAAGTAGTGCTATGTACACCCAATTTAGAAAGCTAATCCAAAGGGGCTTTGAGACAGGGGTGTTCTCAAGTTTTCTCGACATATTCACGTTTTTTCCCAACCTGTCAAAAAATATACAGTATACTGTATGGAATACCTTGGCACAGTTGATTTTTCTCTCTTTTTACCCTTGCCATCAGATCATATCAAGCCCTTTTTACCCTTTTGGCTCCATTTTTGAGTGACATTTTAACCAGAAAATCATATATGTACGATCTCGTTACGTTTGTTCAAATTATCATTATAGATTCTCACCTCTCCCTTAATTATTCGTCGTCATATAGATGTTTTTTTATAAGCATTTTTTGTCTGCCCCTCGGTCAGGCTCGAGTATGCTTAAGCTTATAAAATTTCAGAAATTTTGTTAACATTCGATCCAAAAAGCATTTAAGATTTTTGGAGCAGTGAAATGTGGCTAGTCATGCAATTTCTTTTTTACTTGACCATTTCCAAACAGAAAAAAATTTACTACATGAAAAAAAAAATCAGGCTGGCGTATTGTTGATATGCGTAAGGTATTTTTCTAGCGGAAACACCCTAAAAAAGCCGGGATTTGACCTCTCTCTGTTACTAAAAATAGAAACACGGAGGTCAAAAACCGGCTTTTTTGGGTGCTTCCGTTAAAAAATATGACTTCATCTTGACTTACGCATATCAAGAATATGCTTATGTTATGCTTAGGAATTCCCGGAATTCTGCAAATCTGAGTCTTCACATGCTTACAAGCTTATGCTTATAAAAAAAACATGTGGATATGTTTATTTGTTATGAAGGGTTAGACATAAAATCAAGTTTGTGTATGCTAGTTTGACAGGTACAGTAGACGTTATAAATCGTTTTATTGTACTGGAAACAAAAAATATTCAAAAATCTATGTGAAAAAAAAATGAAAGATTTTGATACGGAAAGAGTCAAATTACTTCAACGTGATGTTAAAGAGACGTTACTGACAAACCGCAAAAACAACAAGAAAAAGGACATTAAAGTGCAACAAAAAGAGAAACATTCAAACTGTCAGCTTTTGAAGTACTTACAAAATACAAGAGGACTTACAATACAAGAATAGTACTACGAATATAGCCGGAATATAGATATAAAACTTTCGACTTATTGATCAGATTTTGTTACGTCAGAACATTCAAATATAATGGAGGTTCAGGATTGTAATGAGCAACAGAATGAATCTGGAGAATCTCCAGAAACTATTAATGAAAGGAGAGCGTTGAAAAGTTCTCTCTCTGATAGTGGAAATACTTCACCGAAAGCTACTCCTGATATTTCCAAAACTGAAGAATCCAAAACTACTCCTTGTGAAGTCTCAAAGACTGAAGGAACCATTGAGTTTCAATTATACAAGAGACGTTGGATAGTGCTAGCTGTCTTTTCCTTTATTTCCATGTCTAATGAAGTGATCTGGATCAGTTTATCTTCCATCACCAGTGTGGTCAAAGAGTATTATAATGTCGATTATTTGGCTGTTAACTGGTTATCCATGATCTATATGCTTTTCTATGTATTCGTTTTCTTAGCTGCTTTAGCTCTTGACCGATTGGGACTCAAGTTTACCATAATGATTGGTGCTGTACTCAATGGTTTAGGAAGTTGTTTACGTTTGATTGGTACAAACAGAGATGGGTTTATCTTCGTTTTTCTTGGAAACGCCTCAGCCGCACTTGCACAATGTTTTATTCTTTTTGTACCTCCCTCGTTAGCTGCAACTTGGTTTGGTGAGAATGAACGCGCTACCGCTTCTGCCTTGGGCGTTTTGATGAACATGATGGGCGTGGCTATTGGATTCTTAATGGGTGGTACTATGGTTCCAGGCACTCAAGATTATGATGGTGAAGTTCGAGATGGAATGTTAAAAACACTTCTAATTCAAGCTATATTCTGTACAGTCATGGTCATTCTTTGCCTGATTTTGGTTCATGATTTTCCTAAATCACCACCGAGTATGTCTCAACTCCTGCTCATCCAAAATAAACAGCGAAAACTTGAACAAAAGAAAAAGAATAAGAATATTTCTAAGGGAAAACAAATTGAATCGATTGCAGACGAAAACCAGCATATGAATTTCAAAACTTCACTCGCATTATTGGTCAAGGATGTTAATTTTCACTTAGTAGCCCAAGCTTATGGGATTTATTTTGGTTTATTTGGCGCCTACAACACCGTTCTGAACCAAATGTGTATGAACCATTTCCCAGGCAAAGAACAAGAAATCGGATTAATGGGTTTCACATCGGTTATTCTAGGATTAATCGGAATTCTCTTAGCCGGAATATGGCTAGATCGTACGCGATGCTATAAGCTCGTATCAATTGGGACATTCATTGCTTGTAGTGTATCCTTACTCACCTTTACACTGATTTTGATCTATAGTGGAAACTTTATACTAGTCTATGTTAGTTTCAGTATCTTCGGATTTTTCTCATACCCGTATATGACAATTGGACTAGAACATGCTGCTGAAATTACGTATCCCATCTCGGAAGGGTTGACTTCCGGAATCCTACTTCTTTTTGGAAACATGTATGCTATTACTCTGACCTTTATTTGTGGTGCTATTATTGATAAAGGCAGGTCAGATATTGCAGGGTACTTGATGACAGTATTGTATTTGGTTGGTATGGTGACAGTTATATTAATGAAAGGGGAATTAAAAAGATGGCGTGCAGACATATCGAATAAGAATGATGAGGGTCTGGGTACTAAAGGGACTGGGACGAAAGGTTCTTGTTGTATTGAATTGAAAGAAAAGTACTGACTCAATAGATGGTTGAATTTTGCTGTTTTGTAAAATGAAACTTTTTCTCCTCTAAGATCATAGCGTCGATGGATCAAGTCACTTGAATACCTTAAAAAATCATACACGCTTTTTTTTATAAGAATACACTTTATAAGAATGTCCATGATGAAAATGGCCAAAAAATTGAGAATATGCTAAGAATAACACCATCATGGAGTTTTGCTATTCAAGCAAAGAATGTCATTTTTAGAGCATTCTAAATTATAAATTGCCAATTACCCTCAAGTAATAAGAATGCTGTAAGAATATTTTAGGATGATTTTCCCAAAAAAGTTAAGAATATCCATGATGAAATCGATTTACACCATTCTTATAAAAAAAAGCGTGTGGCGCTGTTGTTATTGACCAATAAATTCTGGAAAAGGTTTTGGAAGCCGCAAAGATGTTATTGGTTATATATTCCCACGGCTGTTTTTACCCCCGCAGGAGCGTAGCGACGAGGAGGCTCTCATAGTTTCACGCATAGATATTGGACTGGAATCTCAAAATTTTGCGAATTGTTTATTTGTTGTTGTCGCGTAAGCATTTCCGTAGTTAGTCTCTTCCGTAAATGTTCGGTTTTTTTTCGGGACGGTAGTATATATTTTCATATTACGTTATATGGTATTATCATTATTACATATTACAATTTTAGCTTTGATTCAGCTTTGTTGTTGTCGCGTAAGCATTTCCGTAGTTAGTCTCTTCCGTAAATGTTCGGTTTTTTTTCGGGACGGTAGTATATATTTTCATATTACGTTATATGGTATTATCATTATTACATATTACAATTTTAGCTTTGATTCAGCTTTGAAAAGCTGAAGCGAGTGTTATAAATGCAAATCAAAACAGTGTATGATATAACACGAATTACAATATTACTTGTGCAAATCAAAACAAACAAAATGGCAGACTGGTTATGATGATGATGAGCTGATTCATTGACTAGAAAAAGTGTTTTGTATCTCAAATTTTGTTTCTTGTCTTTGAAACTGAATACTAACTAACTACTGTAATTTAGTGAGATGTTCACTTCAGCAATGATTTCAATTCTTTTTCCAGAATCTTTAAAGAAATTTGCTTAAGTTTTCAAATGTACATTTGACTTTGATATTTTTGTTCAAACTCTGATTTATTTTTGTCTATCATTTTATTGATAACTACCTTTATTGTTTATAGGGCTTCTTGAGCTTTAAATACCATCATATGGTCGTAACTCGAGAAAGTCCTTCTTAACTTAGTAAAACAACCGCCAAAATACAAAAATGATGAATGTACGCATATGTAAAGTTGAATCCAAACGTGGTTGACTTTTTCTTTTGGTCTTCAAAATAATTTACCTCACTTAGAGTGTTTTTACGTCTTTTCAGTGCGGTAAATCTTTTTGAAAAACCTGAAAAAAGTTTGCTTACTCGTTAAACTTTACATGCGCACGTTAAACTTTTTCATGCAGTTGTGATAGCCTAAATAACTTATGCTCCAGTGGTTTGGTGAAATAGCTCCAAATTCTGGCTTTCTAACTTAGGAGAGACCTTCCCGAAGGTATTTAACGGTGGTTAGACTAGGTACACAGACAGTCATACAGAAACACCATAAAGGGAAAGTATATCGCTAGCTATAAACTCAAAAAGTCTAGCTACCTGAAGGCACGTCTCTTCATTGTATGCGCTGCGATCAGCTTGGAGAAAAGATTGCATCATGAAAAAGGACTATGCACTTGAAAAGAAATTTAGGCGCATTTTAACTTTTCTCGACTGTACGTCTAAATGAACCACAATGGCATTCCTTTACTTTTCTTTTGACCAAAAACATAGAAGATTTTGCTTGAGAAGTGCAATCACAGCGTACGCTTGTGGAGCCCGGGCCTTAACTAGGATAAGTGAGTTTCTATTTCACCCAACTTAAGATGGCGCAGAACTTTTTGATAAATTTTATACGCAGTATCCTCTTGACTATTGTTTATTAGGCAAAGTAGCAATAGAGAAATGTTGAAATATAGCAGCCAATGAAAAAAAAACAAGCTATTTCTGACTGGTTACCTTGTGGATTTATTCACTGCGTATGTCCATATATTTTGCCTACAATCTAAGATGTCTGCGACATTAGGTATTAGAAAAGGTCTATTTAGTGAATAATAATCATGACATATATCGTTATAAGAAAGAAACTAGGAGAAAAAACAAACAAACAGGAGATGTGAAAATCAGTAAGATAATGATACCATAACTTTTTAAATATATTTTTGAAAGGCTTTTCCAGCTTTTCCTTAAATTTTATTAAGGTATGTGTACACCTTTTTTCCGATTTTTTGTCATAAAATTTTTCTTCAGTCAAAGTGGAAGAAAAGTTACTGGATTTCATTTTGGTAAAATCGCGATCTTAAAATCTTTTTTTGATCCAGAGTTATAACCATTTAAATTTTAAAACAAAGTTCGTCTTATGATGGATTATTTACTCAAATAATTGTCTCTTTCGGAAACAACAAAGAGAAAAGAGAGAATTCAGCTGATGTTTATTCTCACATCTATTGAATAGTAACATTTTGACACATTTCTCTGATTACTTAATTAAACAGTAATTATCTCGTCAAAAATTTCAAATTGATGTAGAAAAAAATGAAATTTTACCATACCATACTACTTTTAACGAGGTTAAAGTCACCCATAGCATTTAGCTATGAACTTAATTTTTTTTTTTTTTCGGCAAAGAATTGAACTAAAAAAATGTCTTAGGATTTTTTTTCTAATCGAGTTAAAGCTTCACAATTTCAGGTTAAGTGGAAAAAAATCGAGAAATGAATGATTTTTTTCCAAATTTTAACAATTTTTAAGTTTTCTCGAGTTAAAGTCGATCCAAAAAAAAATCCTAAAACATTTTTTTGGTTCAATCTATTGGGAACATAGTATCGAAATTATTTTTTCAAATTTCAAAAGCTATGGGTGACTTTAACTTCTTTGAAGTAGGTAAGGTTAAAATTCTTAAGATTTTAATTATATGCTGCCCAGTTTTTTAAATTCAGCTGAAACTTTTACCATTAGAAAGAGAATATTATTGGCTTTCAGAAAATATATATTTTTGATGTATAAAAATTTGTTGTTCTAAAGATATGATCAATTAAAGAGAATGTGTCAAGGAAGGTGAACACATACCTTAAGTTATCAAGCTGCATGAATTCTTCAAGTATGTATTTTTTTATAATGGAATATAATTTTTTTTTTCAAGCAAACGCCTCAATCAATCAATAATTAAATCAATCATTTATTCCTGATTATTTTTTAATGTTTATTATTTAAAGCATTAAAGCTTTATAAGTGCATGACATGATCTTTATGTGGGGGCATTTAGTGAAAGCTATGACTAGTTTAATAGGTATAAGTTTTGTTCATTATGTAGAAGCTTACAGCTTATTTTATTTTATTTCAATATTTTTATTAACCTATGCTACGTTTTTAGGTGTTGAATCTATCTAAAATACTTTCATTTTCTGCAAAATTTTAACCTTTAGACGCCGAGAGACGTACCACGTACGTCGTATATACAGGCCGAGAGACGTACCACGTACGTTTTGATACTGGGGTCCTTTCAAAGTTTAATAAAATAAAGACCAGTTTGAATTTTTCTATTCTGTAAAATTTAGCAGACAGGATAGGGGTGAAGGTTCATTCATTCAAAATTTTACGGGTCCTGCTTTTATACATCTCGAGATATCGGAACTCAATGTCGGTGTATTTTTCAAATGTCAACAAAACATCTTTTTAGTGGTGGACAGAGGGTGTTTGATGGATTTTTGGACTGAAAAGTCATGTTTATGTCTGGTTTTTTCTTGGTTTCAGCATAGAAATATCATTATATGAGATAGAGAACCTTTATTGGCAGTTTCTATGTGGTTTGAAGGGGTTTTAGGGGGTATTTCCTGACATACATGCCTATCTCTAGCTCCAACAACTCAGGGCTGTTTTGCCTCAGTTTTTTCACTATTCTGGTGTTTTATTGCTTGAATTTACATGATAGAGAGTCTGTTATGATTATTGTAGTAATTTTACAGGTTTAGGGTAAGTGTAGGGCCAATTTTAGAGCAACGGGACCACTTAATTTACCTGTTGTGGCCAGAGTGTCGATTTTGGTGGAAAAGTGTGCTTCGCCGAAACTTAGATTCTGAGATGAAATGAGCTTCTTCAGCCCTGAAATTTCACACAATGGTGGCTTATAACATAAACTAAAACAAAATAATTTTTCTGGGACCAATCCTTACCTTGTACCCACTTTTTTCATTCAATTTGTCAAAAAAAAGAAAAAAAGTGAAAAAATCGTAAACATGGAATTTTTACTGTTTTGATTTGAGGCTGTGGTGTCAGGTTTAAAAGGGTGATGAGGCATCTTTTTGGTATTATCTGAAATAATAGATCCTTAGCTTTTCAAAATGGGTTTACTTTTTACTTAAGCTTTAGCGGTTCAGATTTTATGACATTTTCTGCGAAACCTCCATTTTAGTGAAAAAAACAGCGGCAGCAGCGCGCACTGTTTTTAAAAACAGCGGTGTCTAAAGGTTAAATCATTTTAGTTAAAATCTTCAAGCGCGACTTAACCTAATTCGTCAATAAATAAAATAAAGATACATTTACATTGTGTCAATCTTTTAATAAGTCGATAAATACGCAATGTGTAAACAAATCTTTTGAAGCCAAATACACAAATCTTTCAGTCTGAGGACAAATATAAATGTAAAGTTTTGTATCAATTTTTTTTGTATAGATTTTTTGATGTGAATGAAAGGTACGCCTGGTTCTTGTACACTAGCTTATAGTTTAGAAAAGTTGAACTAAGGAAAATAAGAAAATCCTCCAAATAATGGTAAGGAAAATACTTTTATTATCAAATCTATTTTGGACTTAGGATTATGTAGGATTGTGTCGTTTGGAAAGAAATCATATTGAATCATAAACCTGATCCTTTTTTGTCTTTCTAAGCACCCAGCTGACACACAAAGATTTTTCCTTCAAGTTTTTTTCTAAAATTTGCTTTCTGCGAAAAGACTTTATAGCGATCAAATTATACTTAGAACGAGACCGGGAGGTAAATGACCTACCGTGTGTGCGGCCCTTAAGGGTCCCTTTCCCGTTTTTCCCAAGCCTCTCAAAGTGCACTCTAAGGGTCGAAATGAGCAAAGATTAGAAAAACTGCATTCTAAGAGTGTAAAATTTGAAAAATCTGACCATACTTTGCCTGAAAATAGTCAAAAACTCTCAAGAAAATAATTAGATTTCCCTTTGATTTGTTGAGAGCGAAAATTTTGCTAGGACAGCAATACAGAAAAATATCATACGATACGGCGAGCTTTAATTGGATTTATCAGAAAAATATTCAATTTTGGTCGTAAAAAAAATCGACGATTTTTCCTTTATCTGACAAGGAACAATAAAACGAATATCCAGTGAAAACTTCAGAGCTCTACTCCTTCTTAATCGGGAATTGTTCCAATTACGCCATTGTTTGACCGGCGAATCAAATATATTTAGATTAGTGTCATGCCTTGCCTTGCCTTGATTCATCCGTGTGGTGAAGCATCGACAAAGTCTTTTTTCCACTTTTGACGATATGACATGACTGTTAGCAAATCTTTACCGGCAAGACCAGTTTCCTCTTCAATAATCAATTTGAGGGTGACATAGGGGCGACCGACACGTCTTGGGGCATCTGGAAGCCATGTTATCAATTTTCCGGATGGTTCGTTATGTCTTGAGACATGACCTGCAAGTTTGAGTCGCCGTTGGCGTACAACCGATGTGCTACGGTGAAGATTGCCGTAAATTTGTTGGATCGTAGCATGTTGTTGCCAAGAAATATTGTATATACGCCTTAGCATTTTAGTATAAACTCCATCAAGTCGTTTACTTCGTTTGACATTGAGACACCAGGATTCGGATCCGTAGAGGAGAATTGATTCTACGCAGGCTTTAAATACATCAGTTTTTGTAGATTTTTAAATGGAAGCTTTCCAAACATTAGATAGGGAATGCAGGGCGCTCCAAGCTTGAGCGATACGTACTTCCATGTCGTGGTTGGTGTCAGTGAAGCTCCCGAGATATTTAAAATCGTCGACTCGTTCAATTTTGGATCCATCAGAGGAGTTTAATTGTGTGTTCGAAGAGGGATTGATATGCATGTATTTTGTTTTAGGTGCATTCCGAAAGAGACCAACGTCTTGACAGGCTTTTTTAACAGCTGTTAAGGTGGGAGTCACATGAAAAATTGAGAAAGTTGATTTTTTACATTTTCCTGTATAACTTTTGAACTTGAAGAGATTTTTAAATGAAATTTTCTACAGAGGTAACTTGACAATAGATGATTTCAAAAATGTCTAAAAATAGCCAAGACGGGGGTAAAACCAACCAGGGGGTAATGTACTGTAAAAATATTGTGTCAACGTTTTAGAAAAATCTACAAAACCTATCACAAAAATTTTTTTTGCAGCTTGTTAATATTTGGATAAGGAGTGTTATGAATGGAATTTTTTTTTGAAATTTCATTCCAGGGGGTCTGGAAACTAGAAAATGCATTTTTTGAATTTAGAAATCAAAAAAGTATTTTTTCAAAAATGTAATCCATTCATAACACTCTAGACCATAAATTGAATTTCTCCTGAAAATTTCAAGTTCATAGCACTTGTCAATCCTGAGAAAACGTTGCCAAGGTGTGCAAAAACCCCCTGAAACCTATTTTGAGAAAACGGTCCGTAAAGTCAGAAGTAGATATATATCTCTATTTCTCTGTAATAAATCGACCGTTTTACAAAATTCTTTCGCTGTTTGACTAAAATGGACTATATTTCTACTTTATATACTTTAAAAAAGGCTTTGAAATATCAAAATAGTCCAGAAATTCCAAATTATCACTTTTACGTGATGTGCGCCGATCCTTAAAATTTTGCGCCAAACTCCACGTCAACATTGATTTAAGTCAATTTAAATGTGTTTTCACAACAAAAACCATATTTTCAATGTAATAGATCAGCCTAGTATATTTTCCTCACTGATTCTGCCAGTTATAGGTTAATCTAAAGTTGATCTGTTGTGATACAAGAATCCACTTGGACATCTAGCCGTGCACGATTTCTTCGTGAATGTAAATAATCCAGCCAGGCCAGAGCAGAGGGAGCGCCCCAGACCTTCAATAATTCATCACACACAATTGTTAAACCTTTAACACTTGGATCTTTAAATAGATACATCATTGAATATGCCACGGCTATTCAGCGCAAGCTATTCCCGCGAAGCTTTAGATTTGGGCGCTTTATGTAGGCGAGAGGGCGGGAGGAGCAAGCTTACGGGCGTAAATTAACACCCTTCATTAAAATTGCTATTTTGAAGGGGTTTTAAGCTATAAAATACAGGTTTTTCATTTTAACAGGCGAGTAGAACCTCTCTTTAGAACAAAATAATCAATATCATACCATTAAAACGCTTTTCTTTGCTAAAATCAGTCTTTGAGAACATGCCTTTCAAGCTTGCATGTCACCAAAATAATGGCTCTGATTCGAAAAACGAATGAAGGTTGACGTCGAAGAAATATTTCATTGATTAGACTAAGGGTTGATAATTCCCTTTTTAACAGTTTGCAAGTCATTGTCATTTTTTAAAAAGGTGTATTCAGCCGAAGTAAACCACCTATTTCGGTAAATTTTTGCTTCGGTTGTTTCTTCTTTTAGCGCCGCCATATTGAATCCACGGAAAACGAAACATTCGAATTGGTCCAAAACATTCGAAAATCCTAGTTCCAGTCGGCAAACCGCGTTAAATTTGCGCGGGAAACAAAAAAAAACAAGCCAACTCGTGGCCTTGTTGGCTTTAGAAGCTTCTTTTCTTATACAATTGTATGTTTCTTTTAATTCTGAAACAACCTAATTAAAACCTGGAAGAAAAAATCTTCGAAATTCCATGCAGCTACTTAGAACTGCTAATAAAAAGGTGAAAAGAGAGGGTTTACTTACAAAATAAACAAGACATTTTGGCCAAGGTCTAATGTGTCATCATTTAAGATATATAAAAAGTACGTTGACAAGACTTGCATTAGGTTTTAATTCATCTCTTGCAAATATTTTCAGTCAGTTTAGGATTTAATAGGTGTACAATAATGACTGATTACATAAGGATATATAAGATAAAAAACAATCGAAAATAATCCACGATATTAAATAACAAGAATATTTTTCTAAATATTATGCTAATTAGTGAAGCAAAAGCTCATGGAAAGTTTAAGGCCTGGAGGGAGGGGGGTCCAAAAGTTCCAAAAGCTTTCTAGGCTTTGATGGTCAAAGAAACCTACCTGTTAGCTGTAGAATTCTCTACTTCAGGTTCTATTCCTTTGTAGAAGTAAAAAGCTTCATTATCAAAAATGTTTGAAAAATTTTTTGGTTTACCAATATTATGAAAAGAGTTTCAAGGGGGACTAATCCAGCTGATGCTAAGTAGTATATAAATTAAAAATCATTGATCAAATACTGTCAGTCCAGTCATCTTTCACACAAGGTACATACAACATTCGCACCCTCGATGGGGGACTCTTCATTAAATGTAATGTTAATCGAATAAAGTATAGACTTGGTCTAGAATGATGGATTGACTGAAAAGTGCAGGTTTAAATATAATTATGAAGTACAATTGTTCATCATATTATCAGATTATAATCGTGAGAAAAGGTAAATTGAATACATTTCTCATCCATGATCAACATATGTAAATAACAAAGGTCAGGTAAGTTAATGTTCTAAAATGCCAAGAAATCTATTCATGAAAGTCAACTACCACGTCATAAAGCCAACAACAGGAATTCTATTCTGCTGTGTATGTCATTTCCCAACCCGTAATCATAACAACGTCTGCTTTGAAAATCAGTATTCGGTTTGCAAGCGATAAATTGTACCTGAAAAAAAAGGATTGAAATTTATTATAGTCATATGAAAAATTGACAATTTAAAAATGAAATTGGACAAAACATTGTTTGACAATTTAAAGGTTTTGTGAAAAAGTCGGTTGAAAAGGTTACGGTACAAAATGTTTGTCCATTTTTTTAAATAAAACTTACTATATCTAAGCCATTGCACGAACATTCAACAATGATTATTTGTATTGAGCAGAAGTCAAGATGAACAATATGCAATATCAAGCCAATGGATTTCAACGCACAACGCGATTTTGTCCGAGCAATCTTGACAAACCATGCCAGTCAATTCCCTAAAATTGGAATACAATATAATAATGATCGTGTTAAGTCTGTTATTGAAATATCCATCAATCAGACAAGAAAATTGCCAAGTGCTTGTGGTACTCTGTAGCTAATCTAGTCATTTTCACCCACAGTTACGCCCTGCGATATAAATCTCACTTTTGCATTTTACACATACCAACTAAGAGCTGAAGGTTGAATTGTTTTTACCTATTAAGAATAGGGATGGCTGGCTCTACGTAGTAATGCTACAGATTGTAAGGAAAGACTTTCTTAATGTGGCACTATTATATATCGCGGGATACAAAAATAGTTGGTAATGAAGCTTTAAATTAGCCTTTAAACTCTATATTATGATGAAGCTTGGTTCTTAAATAGGGTTTGACAACAATAAAAGTAATTCATAGGCAGAAGCTAGGTCTTAAACTTAAAGAATCACCTTTGAAAACCACTCACAAACAGCAGAAGTGACATAATTCTGGCCCAAAATATAGTGCATCTTCGAATAGACATAGCTTCACAGAAAAAAATGACAATGATGTAGAATTTTCACCTGCTGGTAGCATGATCTTTCTCCTTTCCAGAACATCCAAATCGATTCTCTAAAGCTTGGGCATTAAATTTCCATCAGCTTATCCCTAAAGCATACTTTGAAGGTGTCCTCAAACTATAGTCTAAAAAATTCCACATTGCTCGAAGTAGGATGCACTTTTCTGACTTCTGATTTTTGGTTTTTAACCTCCAGAGAATTTGGTTTCCAGAGGATTCTTCTCCAAATTTCTCCGATTTTCAAAATTTTGGGTAATTCGAGGAACAAGAATGAGCAAAAAAGATAAATTTTGAGGCCGCCAGCCGCCCGAACAAAAACACGCGATTTAAGGCCCCATCTACATTGCGCGATTCTCTAAGCTTCGCGCTGTGAATAATAGCCGTGGCCTTTGGTCTTCGTCCTTCAATAAAAGTTTTTTGGTGTCGTCAAACTATAAGTTCATATCGAAAACGTTGAGTTTGAGAATTACACCTTTCCCGTAATTCGTAAAACTAATGCGCGCGCATTATTTTGATGCTCTCCACCGTTTGGTCTCTGGAGGTAAACAAACCCGTTTTTGCCTGCGTTCCCTTAGGGAAAGTTGGTTTTTTGAGCTTTTCTTAAGTTCTGTCGAACAAAATCCCCTCAAATTTTAGTATGTTCAATCTATTCATGATATTATACCACCCTGAAAATATTTTGCCAAAAGAAGGTCGCTGTCAAAAGTTAGAGGCTCAAATCCCACTTTCCCTAACCCCTCGCAGGCAAAAACGCGTTTTTTACCTCCCAAACAATTTTATACACAACGGTGGAGCGCACATTTTCCCGGGCCATTTCTGAGAAATTTGAATTACGGGAAAGGTGTATTCACTGCTGACTGGCTGACAGCCTCCAAAATTTGTATGTTTTTAAAAATATCATTTCTTTGGTTACCATCTTTGATTACGTCATATTAGGAAATCCCGCGAAAAAAAGGCGGTATTGATTTTGACGCCCGAAAAGGGCGTAAAAAGATCTTTCGTTTGGTATGTCATGATCCTATGTTTAGATCAGCCATAAAGAAATCGGGCCCTAGCAACGGGTATGATTTTTCGTTGCTAAGGAAAATACTTTAGATCAGGGTCTAGAAAAAACCTTATATCTCAGGAAATATAAATGCTACGGCCTTAAAATTTTCAGAGTGTGTTCAGAAAGGGTATAGGGTCATAAAACGCGCAAAATCCCGAAATCGATAATTTTTTCACCAAATCTCAAAACTTCATGTGACTCCCACCTTAACAACTTTTGAGCAGCAATTATTTCGTCCTCGATTAAAGCGATATCGTCAGCGTAATCTAAGTCAGAGAGACGTTCAGTTGGGTAGCGACGACTTTGACGACGTGCCATAGGAAAACCTAATTCCCTGTTCATTACATAGATTTATGAAGCCTGAAGGGCTAGATGTCGTACTTTTGTGCCGTGGTTAGGTAGGAAATCCGACCTGTCACGTGACATTACAATAGAATTTCAGCGCTTGACCATCCAGAAGCTTCGCGGGTTTTCGAAAAGAATAACGACAATATCTTTTTCCATCTTCAATTTTTTTGCCTGCGATGGCTTAAAGCACGACATCTAGCCCTTCGGGCTTTATAAATTTATGGTTCATTAGCCTATTTCATAGGATTCTTGCATCTGTTACATTTTTATTCAATTTAAAGGGAAAAACCATTGAGTCTAAAGCACGAAGGACTAACCTTTCCCAGGCAAGAAAAAGTGAAGCGACTTATTTCCCATTTAGAACGCGCCTAAAACGTGCCGCAATCATGACGACGATTGTCCCTAGCGGTTCCTTTTTTTTTCGAGGACTGCATTTTTCGGGCTTAGAAGTCAATGGAGAAAAAATGTATAAGTCTGTAAAGAATTCCTTTGGAGAAATTGATTACTGTAATGACGTAGAAAAATATTCTGTAATTAATAAAACACGAGTCCTATCATAGTCCGTATAAAATACCCTGGTCTGGAAGCCTTTTTTTTCTTTCCATTGTTTCTTACTTGAACTTATGTTGAGAAATTAGTTTAAGTACTTGATAACGTGATCAAAAACTCGGTAATCGATTTTTATCTTTTGTAACAAAGGAAAAGCTAACCAAAAGTTAAAAAAATAAGCTTCCAGACTAGTGTTTTTATAAAGACTATGGTCCTATGAAATAGGCTAATGTGATATTAAAAAAACAGTGTTTCTTCAATTTTAGGATTTGTCAAATCAAACATTGAATAGATATTCAAGAGACCTGGACACTATAGAAGACATTGATGCAAAAGGCCCTTTGTTTGTGTATGGTCTGCCGGCAACATTGTTTATCCTTGTTCTACTCATTCTCTTTCTATTCTACTTATTATGTTGTTGTGACAGGTATATCTTTTTCACTCTTATCTAATTTTTGTTTTTGCATGGTCTACCGGCAATTTCTGCTATTTTTTATGGTCTACTGCAGCATTGTTTATTCTTGTTCTACTTATTCTTTTTCTATGCTACCTATTATGTTGTTGTCCGGGGGGTGGTACTTGGGCAAAGTGAGTGCCGGGTATGTGGGAGCCATAAGGGGCCCTTTTTAAAAACCCTCGAAAGTTTCAAAGGGGTATAAAAACTATGAATTAGTAGTTGAGTTGAGTAGTTGAAAGGGTCCCAAAATTACAAAATATTAAAGATCAACTCCCTCAAAGGGAGTAGCGTAGACAGAAGGGGCGCAAAAACTGTGTAAGAGAGCAGATTTTTATGACACTGTAATTATCTATTCATAATATAAAAAGATGATTACTGTGTCATAAAAATCTGCTCTCCTACACATATTTTGCGCCCCCACCCTTGGCTACGCTACTGAAAGGGTCATAAAATCTGGAAATTTTGAGCTAAAAATAGTCTCTCAAAGGGTTGCGACCGTAGTACAGTGGTAGAGCATCCGGCTACGGTTCGCAAGGTTGTGGGTTCAACCCCCAGCCGGGTCATACCAAAGATTCCCAAAATGGTACTTGATGTCTCTCTGCTTGATGCTCAGCAACTAAGAGAAGGATCAAGGGTAAGTGGAGAAATCCAGGGAGAAAGAGTGGCGCCCTCCCCTACCTTCGGGTAGATAGCAATCGAAAGAGGAGCCTTCGAGTCGCCTCCGACTGCAGTCGCAGACTTACTAAAGGGTTGCAAAAACGTCAAATTCAGTCTCTCAAAGGGGCGATTTTAGAACTTTGGCTCGGACATACCTGTCATCTCGCAAACCTAGTACCCTCCGGGTATTGTTGCGAAAGGTATTCCTTTTTGTAAAAGGTATTCCTTTTTCAGTCTCCATAATTTTTTACAAATCTCTCTGTAAGCCTTTTCATAGCCTTCGTGTTTTTAGTACATGCTGTTTTCTGGTATTTTATGGAAAAGTAAGTCTTACATAACAGTGAAAAAGAATTCTTGAATTCCCAAAGTTTGTTGGGTGATGACGAAAAAGAAATTTTTTGAATGTCTTTCTTAAAGATAGATTTGTGCATTTCCCCCCTGCAAATTGAATTAGAAAATAGCGTGTAACAGATGCACGAATCCTATGAGATAGATTAATTCGAACTAAAACCTTGGTCACATCAAGATGAATCGCTAGGTATCTAGTCTGATTACAGCACCATTGTTTCTAACTTAAACTTGCATTGAGAAATTATTTTGTTTTGCTCAATTTTTGATTAAACTTTAAACCACAAACCCAAGAGGGGTACTTTGTAACGTGATCAAAAATACTAACAGAGGAAAAAGCTAACAAAATATGAAAATTTTTGTTTTTGAATAAGAGTGAAATCCGTGAAATCGTTTGCTTACTCATCAATTATAATTTCCAAGCTTTTTCACATTGGATTGACATGGATGTGGCGCAAGATTAGTTAAAAAAAGGAAAAGAAAACATTGCTTATATAAGCAGAATAAAACAATAGGGAGACACTGTCCTGATATGAAATATGTGTCTGATATGAAACGGGAACACTTATGTAAAAACAAAACCTTTAAGGGCTCTGGTCATAGTGAAAAATCAATTTCAGAATTTGAAGATAAAACCTTATGTTTTCGCTTCTTTGACATGTTTAAGAACAAACTGCTTTTGAAAAAATGAATTTAAGTAATTACATCATGAGTAATTAAGGAATAAGTGTGGCATAGACCTTAATAAAACATCAAAACGACGCTGTTCATATATTTTTCACAAAAAAAGCCTAATCTCCTTGGGGAAATTATTTTATTTTTTCAAACTTTTTTTAAGTTCATGACAAATAATTTCTTTATTTAGATTTTTTCGGAAAAATTTTCTATTTGGCTACATTCCAAGTTATAGCTGTTTTTGTATGGAAATTTACTGGAGAAAATTGCCAAAAATGAGGTTTTTTGGAGATTTTAAAGGAAAGATACTTCCACAATTATTTTTAGATACTAAATAGATACATCACCTGAACCAGAAAAAAATTCCAAAATGTTTGATTTTTACCGAGGTTAGGGCTTCGAAAGGTGAAATACTCTTCTTCGAAAAACTCTTCGTTTTCTTCTTCATTTAATTTTTTCATCTCAATTCTTCGATTTTTAAATTCTAAAAATGTAGGTTTAACAGGACATATAAAAAAAGTTAAACATTAATCTTTTTAAAATGCAGAAATTGCCATTTAAGTTGGTGTAAAATCGAAAAATTGGGTATGTCCAGAGCCCTTAAGCTTCCAGACCATAGTTTATAATACGGGTTATGGTCTGATTTGGGCTAACAAAGTGCTGAAAAATTAACATTCACAATAAATTTTGTTCATTTACAGACGGAGAGACATGAAGGTGAAAAGAACATCAAACACGACTAAAAATTCAAAATCCAAAAGTTAGCATTACTTGCATTTACTTCACCTTATTCAAAGAGTTACCTTGTATAGCTGTTTGTTATAGTGAGCCTCTCGATACTAGAATCTGATTTAAAATGCTCTGATACAACTCTATTTTCTTCTATCTGCCGAGAGTGCTCGATGATATTAGAGCTTGTTCAAATTAAAAGATAGAGACTTTGATTTATTATTTAGAACTTTAAGTTTCATGCCGCCCTTATGGACGACAATCATCAGCTAAATTGCTCTGATAAATACACCTTTTCGACCGTAACCGTGGTAAGCCGCCTGCCACGTGCTTTATTATTTAGTTATCCCCCTAAGCTCGATCCAGTCCTTTTTTACACCTTTTTCTATGGATGCGAAAAAAAGACTAAGACGGTTTTAAGGTGGTGAAACGGCCAAAAAATGCTCTCGCGGCAATTGGTGGCTACGGTCGAAAAGGTGTATTACATTTACAAGTCTTTCTAATGTATAATTTCACTCGTTCCAGGCCTACTAGTTTTCATGAACGTCATTTAGAAATTTTACATATTTTTAGGTCATGAAATTGACATACCGTATGATATACAAAACCAAGACCGGAATCAATCAACCCAGCTACTCTACACTCCAGAGCTCCCGAGTCACCAGAGCAAACTTCAAAAAGACGGCAAGAATAAAGCATCCAATTGGTCTCTTTACTTAGATGCCGGACGAAGAAGTTTAAGTCGGGCATCCTCCCGAACAAGTGGTTTGGCATACTATTCAGATGACCCGGTAAAAGGGACAGATGGCGAGGTTGCGGTATTTGTGGAAAGTGGAAATCTAACACACCTCCATGTCAAACAATCTTCGTTACAGCCAATAAGAAGAGAGAATTCTTTTAATCCATAACATAACTTTTGGTGCGACCCTATAAAAGACTTTGGATTTAATTCAAACTAGACTAGTAAACCACGTCGTTGTATTTCGCTGCAGCTTAAGCTTGCAATGGGCTCTGTGTCTATGTTCACTGAATACAATGTCTTTCCAAACCACTCTCCCGCGGAAATTTCTATTCTTTTATAAGAACTCTTTATATAAGCACTATCTGCGTTCCTGTGTCCAAGGAAAGACAGACGCTTGCTAGTCTAAACTCAAACCTGTATAACTCGAATATTATTTTAACTCGAACAATTTTTATGGTCCCTTCGCTTAATAATACTTAATAAATCTTACTCCATAACTCGAAATTTCCATAACTCGAACAGAGTTTTGTGTTCCCCGGGTTCGAATTGTGGAGAGTCGATTGTATCACCTCTATGAGAGATCACAACAAAAATGGGTATTTTACATTTTCTATTGATAAATTGAATATTTGGGACAATCTACAATCAATGATATTTAAGAAAAAAGGGAAATTCCCCAGGAAGTTTTGAAACCACAATCGATTTGTAAGTGCCCTAAAGTAGGCTCGAAGGGCAAAGTTTCAACGAGTTTTAACAATTACATTTAACGCTAGACTTAGGACTTAGGATCTGGTCCAAAATAGTCCAATAAGGCTTAGAATATAGCCTGGAAGTCTGCCAATCCATCCCAAATTGAAAAATTCGATTAATTTAAAGAGATAGCCCAAAATTGAATTTTTCGCTGGAACTTTAAATTTTGAAAAACGTTGAAATAACCGGAATTCTTGATAAATTTGGGAAAGATCTTCGAAGAAGAAGCTGAAAGCAACTTTCAAGACTCGATGAACACCACAACAACTCTTCAAAATCAGATTCTGGGTTCGAATGACGAGAATCAAAAGACCAGAAGTCAGCTTCGCAAAGAACGAGATCTACGAGATCAAGGCAAACTTCAACAACTTCTGAACGAATCCGATGAATCGACCAAACGAAAGATGGAAACTCTCAACCAAAAGGGGGTTTCAAACTGGCTGACGGTGCTTCCGATCAAAGACGAAGGTTACGAGCTATCAAAACAAGAGTTCTGGGACGCTATACGTATTCGATACGATTGGCCCCTAGATAGAATCCCGACACATTGTCCGTGTGGAGCGAAATTCGATGTTGCGCATGCCCTTTCGTGTAAGAAGGGTGGTCATAACTTTGCGTCACAATGAGATTCGTGACATCACAGCAAAGCTGCTAAACGAAGTTTGTGTCGACGTACGAAAAGAACCTATCTTGCTTCCCATCGGTAATGAAGATCTCCCGAATCAATCTAACAAAAGCAGAGAAGCAAGACTTGATATTAGCGCACTTAACTTTTGGACGAATGGTCAACGAGCATTTTTTGACGTAAGGGCTTTTAACCTTTTTGCTCAGCGACACATCAATTCCAAAGTTGAGAACTGCTTGAAGACAAACGAAAACGAGAAGAAGCGTATATACGGAGAACGCGTTCGACAATCCGAAAATGGAACATTCACACCAATCGTTTTCGCGGCTAACGGTGCAATGGGTGTGGAATGCATTCGTTTCTATCAACGACTGTCCGAGTTGTCGGCCGACAAGCGAAAGGTTCCTCAGTCAATCGTGACGAATAAATTGAGAACACTGATTTGCTTTTCACTTTTACGTTCAACCGTAAGGTGTTTACGTGGATCACGGGGAAAAATATTCGACCCGGAAAACATTTTATAGATTATTATTTTACTTTTTATCTTTCGAGTCTTTTCAGTTTCTTGTCGTTCTGGTCTTTTCAGGTTGTTTTTTGTGTGGCCCACTTTTTGGGGTTTTTTTTTTATATAGTGCAATATATATAAAAGTATAAATAGAAAAAACAGTACGGGCAATCACCCAGGAAAATTTAATTGTATATATCTTCTTTTGTGTTTAGTTAAAATAATTATCACTAGTCAATGTATAATGGTATCCCATGCCACGGTTGAAAAAAAAAAAATAAATATTATAAAATAAAATAAACCACACCCAAACCATACCCATACCCAACCCTACCAGGTCGCCTGCAGGTCCTGACACTATTCCCGCATACCGGATCCGAAAAATAGATACATGTCTTTCGTCTTTATGAAGAAGCCTTCACCATCCCATATTACCATAGACTATAGATCTTACTTTTTTCATCAAATCCGAAGTTTAAAGTCTGTAATTTGAAACTCAGAGATTTAAAAAAAGACTGCTTGAGAAAACTTTACAGAACGGACATTTTCTGTGAGATTTGCAGACTTCGTAGTAGAGAGAAGTGGTCTTCTCAAAGCCTATCATATAGATAATATTTCTATTCGGAGAAATATGCATGGAATTTCCCTAAGCTCAGCAAAAAAATGGAAGGGAATTACCCTTGAGTGACGTATTTTTTTTGTTTCTCGCTCCATGGTGATTGCTCCCGAAGGGAGCCTATGTTGCTTCACGAGGCTGGGGGGGGGATCGAGCTGGCGAAAAATTGTCCAAGAAAACGGGACGATGTAAGCTATTGACCGCATCTAAAAGATTGCCGTGTGGTGAGCTTTTAAGCTAGCTCGACCGCGCGAACAGATATTTTTCCTTTTTTTTTAGACGTTAATTACTAGTCATAGCTTTCACTAAATGCCCACGCAGAAGATCATGCCATGCACGTATAAAGCTTTTAATGCTTTAAAGATTAAAGCATTAAAAATAATCAGGAATAATTGATTGATTTAATTATTGAATGATTGATTAATTGATTGAGGCATATGCTTGAAAAAAAATTATATTCCATCAACACAATACTTAAAGAATTCATGCAGCTTGATAATTTGATAAAATTTAGGAAAAGCTTCTCAAAAATATATTTCAAAAATTATGGTATCATTACACGCTTTTTTTTTTATAAGAATACACTTTATAAGAATGTCCATGATGAAAATGGCCAAAAAATTAAGAATATGCTAAGAATATCACCATCATGGAATGTTGCTATTCAAGCAAAGAATGTCATTTTTAGAGCATTCTAAATTATAAATTGCCAATTACCCCCAAGTAATAAGAATGCTGTAAGAATATTTTAGGATGATTTTCCCAAAAAAGTTAAGAATATCCACGATGAAATGGATTTACACCATTCTTATAAAAAAAAAAGCGTGTAGCTTACTCTCGGGTACTTAATAGCCGTCCCCCCCGCTAATTAATGTTTCGAAAATTTTCCACCCAGGACATTCTTATTCCAACCCCCCCCCCGCTTATTACTTTTTGGGAAAATGTTTTTGAAAGTTCCCTTTATTGTCCTTATTCAGCTGTATTAGCCTCCTTTTCAAAAATTTTCCACCCAGGACATTTTTATTCCAACCCCCCCGCTTATTAAGTTTTGAGATTTTTTCCAACCCCCCCCCCCCCAGAAATAGCTTGCTTTTTTCATTGGCTGCTATATTTCAACAATTCTCTATTGCTACTTTGCCTAATAAACAATAGTCAAGAGAATACTACGTATAAAATTTATCAAAAAGTTCTGCGCCGAGGGGTAAATCACTAAAAATTAGGTGTACGAGATTTTGATTTCTTTTTGATTTTTGATTTCTTTTTTATTTCTTTTTGATTTTTGATTTTTTTTTGATTTCTTTTTGATTTTGATTTCTTTTTGATTTCCTTTTGATTTCTGATTTCTTTTTGATTTCTTTTTGATTTCTGATTTCTTTTTGATTTATTTTTGATTTTTGATTTCTTTTTGATTTCTTTTTGATTTTTGATTTATTTTTGATTTCCTTTTGATTTCTGATTTCTTTTTGATTTCTTTTTGATTTCTGATTTCTTTTTGATTTCTTTTTGATTTTTGATTTTTTTTTTGATTTCTTTTTTGATTTTTTTTTGATTTTTGATTTCTTTTTGATTTCTTTTTGATTTCTTTTTGATTTCTGATTTCTTTTTGATTTCTTTTTGATTTTTGATTTCTTTTTGATTTCTTTTCGATTTTTGATTTATTTTTGATTTCTTTTTGATTTTTCAAAAAGGTGTACGTGATTTTTTTCAGTGATTTACCCCTCGGCAACACATACCTCAAGCTAGTTTGGCAACATTTAAGCATTGCTTGTTGGGGAATAATTAGCAATATACAGGTAAATTGCTCTAAAATTGGCATCCTTAGGTTCAGTTGCCTAATTCCATGGTGGTGGTATTATTATTATGTTCTTAATTTTTTGGCTAATTTTTCATAAATATTCTTATACTGTAAAAGAAAAAAGCCTTTTTGACACTTGGGAAATTCCTCAAATGAATTCCTTCAATTTCGAGTAAATTTGGCTTCTGGAATTGTCACCGAAACTCTCCAAATCCAATAAAGACAACATTCGCCCTGGTAAAAATGGGTTTTCAGAGCTTATCTTGAAATTTTTCATGCATTTTTGAAAAGTCTACAACCTTTTGTCCGAGATTGTTTGTAAGTCCATTCAGCCAACAGAAAATGTTTCAGAAAAGTGATCAAAAGTAAAAAAAAAAGTCAAGTAAATAACTTTTCAAATGTTTAAATGGTATCAAAGCAGCGCTTATAATGCTTATTTCAACAACCAATATGCAAGATTTGGCAGTAAAAGGAAGAATCGTGAAAATATTGTCTCCCAATAGTGCCATCGGCGAAATTTAATCCCCGCGAAAATATATCCCATTAAAGTAACTTCACCATTTGTGAGTATTTTAGTGCAATATCCTCAGAAATTAGGTGTTTTAGAGTTCATAAAGCTTTAAAATGTTCTTAAAAATTTCGGCCATCAAATTCTATTGTTCTAATATAGCTTGCCTGTTCTTAAAAAAAACGCATCATGGTAGAAATATTGAAATTAACTCTATTTTGAGAGTAAAGATTTTTGAACATTTTTCACCATTTCCAAAGCGTTGACCCATTAAGTAGACAAGGCTGCAAATTAAACCGAATCTTTCGTACAAATCTATTCACCCGTAAAAATGTTCTGCTAGTTTATTGGTAGGAGTCCCCTCTTCTTTGTACATTCACTTTCTAAAAATAGTGTGAGAAAATTTTTCACATTTTTCTAATTAGTTAGAAAATTATGAAAATTATAATCATTAAGAAGTCTTCAAATCAACTGAACCATTAGTCAGAAAGTCTGCCGTATACTATCTTCGCTTTCTGATTTGAATGATGGCGCTTTGTTATTTTTTCCACCATCAGATTATCAAAGGCAAAAAATAGTTGAGCTCCAGACCCTGGANTTTTTTTATAAGAATAAACAAAATGATAGTACTTAACTAGAGGTTGTGCTTATGTTACACAAAGAAGGTTTTTTTTATAAGAATAAGCAAAATGATAGTACTTAACTAGAGGTTGTGCTTATGTTACACAAAGAAGGTTTTCTTTATAAGAATAAGCAAAATGATAGTACTTAACTAGAGGTTGTGCTTATGTTACACAAAGAAGGTTTTCTTTATAAGAATAAACAAAATGATAGTACTTAACTAGAGGAGGTCGTGCTTATATGTTACACAAAGATGGTTTTTTTTATAAGAATAAACAAAATCATAGTACTTAACGAGAGGTTGTGCTTATGTTACACAAAGAAGGTTTTCTTTATAAGAATAAGCAAAATGATAGTACTTAACTAGAGGTTGTGCTTATGTTACACAAAGAAGGTTTTCTTTACAAAAAATAAGCAAAATGATAGTACTTAACTAGAGGTTGTGCTTATGTTACACAAAGAAGGTTTTCTTTATAAGAATAAGCAAAATGATAGTACTTAACTAGAGGTTGTGCTTATGTTACACAAAGAAGGTTTTCTTTACAAAAAATAAGCAAATGATAGTACTTACTAGACGTTGTGCTTATGTTACACAAAGAAGTTTTCTTTATAAGAAATAAGCCAAATGATAGTACTTAACTAGAGGTTGTGCTTATGTTACCCAAAGAAGGTTTCTTTACAAAAAATAAGCAAAATGATAGTACTAACTAGAGGTTGTGCTTATGTTAACAAAGAAGGTTTTTTTTTATAAGAAAAAATACAAAATGATAGTACTTTCAACTAGAGGTTGTGCTTATGTTACACAAAGAAGGTTTTCTTTACAAAAAATAAGCAAAATGATAGTACTTAACTAGAGGTTGTGCTTATGTTACACAAAGAAGGTTTTCTTTATAAGAATAAGCAAAATGATAGTACTTAACTAGAGGTTGTGCTTATATGTTACACAAAGAAGGTTTTCTTTATAAGAATAAGCAAAATGATAGTACTTAACTAGAGGTTGTGCTTATGTTACACAAAGAAGGTTTTCTTTACAAAAAATAAGCAAAATGATAGTACTTAACTAGAGGTTGTGCTTATGTTACACAAAGAAGGTTTTCTTTACAAAAAATAAGCAAAATGATAGTACTTAACTAGAGGTTGTGCTTATGTTACACAAAGAAGGTTTTCTTTACAAAAAATAAGCAAAATGATAGTACTTAACTAGAGGTCGTGCTTATATGTTACACAAAGAAGGTTTTTTTTACAAAAAATAAGCAAAATGATAGTACTTAACGAGAGGTTGTGCTTATGTTACACAAAGAAGGTTTTCTTTACAAAAAATAAGCAAAATGATAGTACTTAACTAGAGGTCGTGCTTATATGTTACACAAAGAAGGTTTTCTTTATAAGAATAAGCAAAATGATAGTACTTAACGAGAGGTTGTGCTTATGTTACACAAAGAAGGTTTTCTTTACAAAAAATAAGCAAAATGATAGTACTTAACTAGAGGTCGTGCTTATATGTTACACAAAGAAAGTTTTTTTTACAAAAAATAAGCAAAATGATAGTACTTAACTAGAGGTTGTGCTTATGTTACACAAAGAAGGTTTTCTTTACAAAAAATAAGCAAAATGATAGTACTTAACTAGAGGTCGTGCTTATATGTTACACAAAGAAGGTTTTCTTTATAAGAATAAACAAAATGATAGTACTTAACTAGAGGTTGTGCTTATGTTACACAAAGAAGGTTTTTTGGACCTACCCCGGTGGGGTGGAGGTCCTATAAATTAACCCGTGTTCGTTAGTTAGTTCGTTCGTTCGTTCGTTAGTTACCAACTTTTCTCGAGATTGGCTCATTCAATTTTTCTGATTTTTTGCACAAAGGTGCATTACTATAAACCCTCGAATGTGACGGAGCCCGATTTTCGAAAAAGAAATTTTTCCGGCCGGTAGAACCGGAAATGTCCCGAAAAAAGCGGTTTTTTGAGATTTTCTCGAGATTTTATCATTAGTTTTTTGCGATTTTTTGCACATAGATGCACATTAGTACTGCCGAAAAGGTGTCGAAAACCGTTTGCCGAAAAAAAATTTTTTCCGGTCTGTAGAACCGGAAATGTGCCCGAAATCGTCGTTTTTTCACATTTCCGTCACATTTTTTCAACTTAATTAATTGTTTCTTCACAGAAAAATGTTCTTTATGATGATGCCCAAAACTTAGCATCGTTTGATTTCCAAAAAAATCATCCTTTGAATCCGGAACTCCTTAAAAATCGCCGGAACAGCCGAAAACCGGCGTAAAACGGTTTTCCTTCATTTTTTCAACTTATACTCGACAGATTTTCATGATTTTTTGCACAATGATGGAAAATGGCAATGCCCAAAATGTGACATAGCCCAATTTTCGAAAAAGAAATTTTTCCGGCCGCTAGAACCGGAAATGTCCCGAAAAAAGCGGTTTTTTGAGATTTTCTCGAGATTTTCTCATTAGTTTTTTGCGATTTTTTGCACATAGCTGCACATTAGTACTGCCGAAAAGGTGTCGGAAACCGTTTGTCGAAAAAAAATTTTTTCCGGTCTGTAGAACCGGAAATGTGCCGGAAATCGTCGTTTTTTCACATTTCCGTCACATTTTTTCAACTTATTTAATTGTTTCTTTACAGAAAAATGTTCTTTATGATGATGCCCAAAACTTAGCATCGTTTGATTTCCAAAAAAATCATCCTTTGAATCCGAAGCCATTTGAATTTTTTACTTCAGTTTTAATTTTCTCTGAATGATTGATTAAAGTGTCGATGTTATTTTTCTTTCACTGTTAAACATCGATGCGTTTCTTAATTGCTTTCTCCGTTCCAATAGATATATAAATCGAAATTTAAAATTATACATTACTTCCATTAAATTCTAATTATTCGTTTTATAAATAGGTAGGTCCATTAAAGTATTACTTGTTTTATAAGAATAAACACAATAATTATCAGAAATATTGCTTGAAAATAGAACATGACGCATAAATTGTTTAGATGAAAGAGAGAGAGAGACTACTTAGAATTTAATCCTGTTTTCATAAAAGGGGGAAAGAGTTGTTTCGAAACTGAACAAATATAGGTATTGCTATCTCTCACTCCATGTAGAAATAGTCTTCCGACACGCAAACCTAAAACACTGAACGTTGGTATAATTTTCATTATCTGGAAGGTTTACATTACGGAATTTCGCCAGACCGAGCCAAGATTTTGCAGTAAGAGGCTTGAACCCTAGCGCAAGGGCCACTGAACCCGACTGGGGATACAGCACATCATAGGCCGACTATCTTTCCTCTCCGATGGGAAATTGACCCACTTCTTTTGAGCTTCAGCGTGAGCAGCCGCCATCGGAACATCGGATAATAGATTTTGATAAATTTTACCATCAAAATGAACAGACTTAATTTGCTGCAAACGCTTTGTTGGAACTAAAAACAGGTCGAAAGAAAAAAAGGCGAAGTTGAACATCAAAAGTAAAACAAAGTCGACCTTTACGCCGATCTTAATCATAAATTCTAAACGATTGAACATTCTAAACGCCTGAATATCTTGGCGAAAAAAAATCAAGATCCTCACTTATCGGCAGATTTGCATATCATAATCGGTAATAACACGCTATGAAAAAAGAAGCCCGTTTTGAGTATGTCGAATGAAGCCCGTTTTGAGTATGTCTATAGAAGCCTCCCTTTGGTTAGACTTCAATAATAAAGCGAAATGAAAAACAATTTGTTCCTTTAACAACACCGAGGCTTGATAATGCCAAAAATAAGAAAAATTTCATTACCATTTATAATGTGTTGGATTTTTTTTAAAGGGTAAAAATGGAGGGCGAGAAAAAAAAGATATCAGAATCACCCTCGAAAAGATGACAAATTTTTACAGGCATCTGTGAAAAAAGTGAATTCTTCTGTAGCATCGGAGCAGAGCCACATTATTGCATTTCAATTTGCATTTTCGGTTTCAGTGGTTTTCACTTAGTGTGAATCATAGAAATTCTGGTTTCATTTTTTATAAGGAATGCATTTTTTCTTCTAAAAGTCTCCTACAAGATGTTTGTTTTCTTAGTCTCTAATGTGACGGTCAAAACAAATAAAGCACGTTAAGACGTGATACAATTAAATATTTCCTTTAGACTGTAATTTTCCCTTTAGACTTTAATTCTCCCTTTAGACTTTAATTCTCCCTTTAGACTGTAATCCTTCCTTTAGACTGTAATTTTCTCTTTAGACTGTAATCCTCCCTTTAGACTGTAATTTTCTCTTTAGACTGTAATCCTCCCTTTAGACTGCAATCCTTCCTTTAGACTGTAATTTTCTCTTTAGACTGTAATTCTCCCTTTAGACTGTAATCCTTCCTTTAGACTGTAATTTTCTCTTTAGACTGTAATCCTCCCTTTAGACTGTAATTTTCTCTTTAGACTGTAATTCTCCCTTTAGACTGTAATTTTCCCTTTAGACTGTAATCCTTCCTTTAAACTGTAATTTTCTCTTTAGACTGTAATTCTCCCTTTAGACTGTAATTCTCCCTTTATACTGTAATTCTCCCTTTATACTGTAATTTTCCCTTTAGACTGTAATTCTCCCTTTATACTGTAATTCTCCCTTTAGACTGTAATTCTCCCTTTATACTGTAATTCTCCCTTTAGACTGTAATTCTCCCTTTAGACTGTAATTTTCCCTTGAGACTGTAATTCTCCCTTTATACTGTAATTCTCCCTTTAGACTGTAATTTTCTATTTAGACTGTAATTCTCCCTTTATACTGTAATTCTCCCTTTAGACTGTAATTTTCCCTTTAGACTGTAATTCTCCCTTTAGACTGTAATCCTTCCTTTAGACTGTAATCCTCCCTTTAGACTGTAATTCTCCCTTTAGACTGCGATTTTCCATTTAGACTGTAATTTTCCCTTTAGACTGTAATTCTCCCTTTAGACTGTAATCCTTCCTTTAGACTGTAATCCTCCCTTTAGACTGTAATTCTCCCTTTAGACTGCGATTTTCCATTTAGACTGTAATTCTCCCTTTAGACTGCGATTTTCCCTTTAGACTGTAATTTTCCCTTTAGACTGTAATTTTCTATTTAGACTGTAATTCTCCCTTTAGACTGTAGTTCTCCTTTTAGACTGTAATTCTCCCTTTAGACTGTAATTTTCTCTTTAGACTGTAATCCTCCCTTTAGACTGTAATTTTCCCTTTAGACTGTAATTCTCCCTTTAGACTGCGATTTTCCATTTAGACTGTAATTCTCCCTTTAGACTGCGATTTTCCCTTTAGACTGTAATTTTCCCTTTAGACTGCAATTTTCTCTTTAGACTGTAATTCTCCCTTTAGACTGTAATTCTCCCTTTAGACTGTAATTTTCCCTTGAGACTGTAATTCTCCCTTTATACTGTAATTCTCCCTTTAGACTGTAATTTTCTATTTAGACTGTAATTCTCCCTTTATACTGTAATTCTCCCTTTAGACTGTAATTTTCCCTTTAGACTGTAATTTTCCCTTTAGACTGTAATTTTCTATTTAGACTGTAATTCTCCCTTTAGACTGTAGTTCTCCTTTTAGACTGTAATTCTCCCTTTAGACTGTAATTTTCTATTTAGACTGTAATTCTCCCTTTATACTGTAATTCTCCCTTTAGACTGCGATTTTCCCTTTAGACTGTAATTTTCCCTTTAGACTGTAATTTTCTATTTAGACTGTAATTCTCCCTTTAGACTGTAGTTCTCCTTTTAGACTGTAATTCTCCCTTTAGACTTTAATTTTCTCTTTAGACTGTAATCCTCCCTTTAGACTGTAATTTTCCCTTTAGACTGTAATCAGTCGAGTACTATTGCAAACTAGGAGAAATGCGTGTATTTCGCTTAAATAGGATGATTTATCCTAAATAAGATAAAATCGATAGCTTAGTTAGGAGAAATAGCAGAAAAAGTTGATTTTCTGAACAAATTCAGAGATCCGCGTCAAGCTTTGCATAAATTTAAGAAATTTGGAGCCAGTATAGTATGCTTGTGAAGTCTGATCCATCAGTCAACGTGCGTTCAGAAGTTATTCAACTTTTGACAAACTTCAGATTTTATGCATCAAACTCTCTTAGTAAAAACTTTGCTCGTAACGATGTTTTGAAGAAATAAAAACTTAGATATAAATAAACTTATCCTATTGTAGTAGACACATTTGCCCAATTTACGTTTGTGTGGTTTGTGTCAAGGAGAATGAACACTTTCTCGTCCTTCGACACTTTTCTGACTTTTCATTCACGCTCATATTTTTCATACGGCAAAGCGTGTAACAAAAGCATTATTTCTCCTAATTTGTATATTTTATCCAAAATAGGATAAATGTTTTATATTTTTTCACTCCGCGCTGATAAGAAGCTAACATTTGGCCTAACATGATCTTCTTTATGAGTATAATTGATTTAGAGAGTTAAAAAGACGCGGATCTCTGAAGTTGTTCAGAAAATCAACTTTTTCTTCTATTTCTCCTAACTAAGCTATCGATTTTATCTTATTTAGGATAATTCATCCTATTTAAGCGAAATACCCGCATTTCTCCTAATTTGCAATAGTACTCGACTGATAATTCTCCCTTTAGACTGCGATTTTCCATTTAGACTGTAATTCTCCAGCTTTAGACTGCGATTTTCCTTTTAGACTGTAATTTTCCCTTTAGACTGCAATTTTCTCTTTAGACTGTAATTCTCCCTTTAGACTGTAATTCTCCCTTTATACTGTAATTCTCCCTTTAGACTGTAATTCTCCATTTAGACTGTAATTTTCCCTTGAGACTGTAATTCTCCCTTTATACTGTAATTCTCCCTTTAGACTGTAATTTTCTATTTAGACTGTAATTCTCCCTTTATACTGTAATTCTCCCTTTAGACTGTAATTTTCCCTTTAGACTGTAATTCTCCCTTTAGACTGTAATTCTTCCTTTAGACTGTAATCCTCCCTTTAGACTGTAATTTTCTTTTCAGACTGTAATTCTCCCTTTAGACTGTAATTCTCCCTTTATACTGTAATTCTCCCTTTAGACTGTAATTTTCTATTTAGACTGTAATTCTCCCTTTAGACTGTAGTTCTCCTTTTAGACTGTAATTCTCCCTTTAGACTGTAATTTTCTCTTTAGACTGTAATCCTCCCTTTAGACTGTAATTTTCCCTTTAGACTGTAATTCTCCCTTTAGACTGTAATTCTCCCTTTAGACTGCGATTTTCCATTTAGACTGTAATTCTCCCTTTAGACTGCGATTTTCCCTTTAGACTGTAATTTTCCCTTTAGACTGCAATTTTCTCTTTAGACTGCAATTCTCCCTTTAGACTGTAATCCTCCCTTTAGACTGTAATTTTCTCTTTAGACTGTAATCCTCCCTTTAGACTGTAATTTTCCCTTTAGACTGTAATTCTCCCTTTAGACTGCGATTTTCCATTTAGACTGTAATTCTTTATTAAAAGCTCCGCACAAGGAGTTTCTAATACTACTATCAATCAAATCTTTCCCCTTTAGAGCCCTCTTCATCAACTTTATCGACACAAAACAAAACACAAAACGGAGAAGAAATCCTCTCCTCGAGATCTCAACAATCACCCAATGTGACGTCATTATCGCCAAGGAAAAGTCCCAAAAGACAGTCCCTTCAAGATGAAGTTACTGATCGATCAGAGGTATTTTTATTCGTCAGTATTGCTCGTCAAATCATTTTTATAGCCGCCTATCAATCAACCTTTAGTGGTCCGATCGGCTTGCAAAGGTTTTCAAATATGTGCGTTAATTCTCCGGGTTCCGTTACTCGGAAGGTCTCAAGAGTGACGTCACGTTGATGGAGAATATCCTGTGCTAGTCATGTGATACGTTTGACCATATGCAATCAGTTCCAAAATACTTGGCACAAAAGGGAAATTCCCCACGAAATTTGATAACCACAAACAATTTGGAAGCGTTCTAAATTAGGTTGGAAGGGTACAGTTTCAACTCTGAGTTTTAACACTAGACTTCCTAGGGCCTGAGGATCCAAAAGTTCAAAAATGGTCCGGTAGGGCTTGAAATTTAGCCTAGAAACCAATAAATCCCTCCCAGATTGAAATATTCGATGAAATCAAGTTGAAGGCCCGAAATTGACATTCTCGCTCGAACTTCAATTTTCAAAAGGTGGTAAAATAGCCAAAATTGTGGCACTGATTGTGGATATGCTAATTTTTTCGTGTTTTCGGTGGTTTTAAGAAGTTATTATTGATGGTCATTTTCCGTAAGATACCGAGTTTATGTATGCTGTGTTATCTGCAACGGAGACGGTTAGTTTATGAATTGTCTATATCCTGACTGACTGAGGATGATGTTAAGTTAGAACTTTAACCCTCCTTGATATTGCGGGTTGTTCCAAATCTTCTCAGTCACACCTCCTCCTGCAAAAGGACAGAAACATAAACGCACTTATCTCTCTGCCAGTTAGAACATTTTTAGGTGATTTTTTTATGGATGAAAAACTCTTTCAACGAGGAAATATTTCCATTCCATAGGCGACCAGCACGACACCAATGCAATCGTCTGCCAGTGAATGGAACGTCTCCACTAACGATAAGGTGAGATGATCTTTCTTCGGTACAAACCGAACTAACTTTTCTTGGCCCTCATGGTTAACTTATTTGAGTTCAATTTTTAATGTTTTTTTCTCCCAAAAGATTTCGATTTACGAGAAGAAAGCGAAGAAGAAAAAGAAGAAACGAAAACGACATCATGCTGACTCAGCAGAATCCTCCCCAGTCTCCTCCCAAGACCACCTTCATGACGTCACTGTTGACAACGAACATAGCAACAAGAAACGTCACGTTTCCACCGAAAGTGACTTATCATCGTTGACGACAATCAACCAATCTCGTCATCGAAAACGTTCCCATGACAACAGCAACGACGAAGATGCAGAAATGCCGTCACAGAAAAAGAAGAAGAAAAAGAAGCGCCATCTTGATGACGTCAACGATGACAACGATGAAGTCATTTTGTCACCGGCAAAGAAGAAAAAGAAGAAAAAGCATAAGAAAAGGAAACATCTTGACAACGAGGAAGAGAGTAACCATGACTACCAAACTAAAGAGGATCAAACTATCAGCGAACGGCCGCACTCGGTTTACAACATAGAGAAGCCCCCAAAAACGAAAGTAGCGACGGCAGATCAAATCGAAGAAACAGTCGAACACAAAAAGAAGAAAAAGAAGAAACATCATAATCGGGAAAATCGGGATTATGAATCGGATTATACGGAAGAACAGGAAGAGAAACCGGTGAAGGAAAAAGCAGTTCAACCTCCAAATCATAAGAAAGGTATTTATTTTGATGAAATATGTCGCTCTTTTTTATGGTTTGACAGAAACCTTTGAGAAGATGAGCTTGGTCGGTTTTAGTTTATGTCTTGCAAATTAAAACGGTTTTTTTTTTGTTGGATGGGAACAGTTGTGTAAATCATGCGGTTGACAGGTTTTAAGAATTTTTGATTGACCCATTTTGTAGAAAGTTGATTTCACTTTTTTTTAATGTTGACATAATGATTATCGAGTGAAAAAAGGCCAAAAGTTAGTATGGGCAAGACTTTTTGAATTTCTGCTCACGACTTTTCACCCCTCATTGTATCAATTTGGGATCTCTCTTTTATTTAAATTGGTCTTGAGCCTTGTTGAAGAACATTCTCAGATATTACCTTAAGTGAACTTATTTTCGTGGTGTGAGGGTACTAGATTGCCGCCTATACTAGACGTCACCCGCGTTTTTTTTACGCAATTAACGTCTATTCCACTTTGCAACTTTTTCGAATGTTTTGAGCCCGGGATTTCGGGCTCTAAACATTCGATTTTTTGACGTCACTTTTAACTTTCGAAGCTCCTGCAGTAGCAAAATAATCGAATTTGCGTCAAAGCACTTGAAAGGCTTCTATTTTTCGAAAATCGTCAAAGTAGAACTCACTAAGAAACGAGATAAAAAATCCCGGTTTTAGTGAGGTGCTCGCTAACTAAATTGGGTGCATTTTGCGGAACTAATTCTTGCGGTTGATACCCGTTCTTTTGCCGGAATTGTTTCATATTCCTAGGGGTTTTTTGGAATTTTTAGTAAAAATTTCGCGGGACTAATTTTCGCGGTAGACACCCAAAAACGCGAGTTTAGTTCCCGCGAAAATGAGTTCTCGCGAAAATTAGTTCCCGTAAGGATGGTATCCACTTTCACGCGAACCTTTTTTGCCTAAAGAAAAGATTACGTCATAAAAAAGTTTCGCGCGAAAGTGGAGACTGGCCTTTAAGGAATACTTTTACAAACTCTTCATCTAGCAGTACCGGTCCACACTTGGGATGAAGAAAAGAAGAATGTCAACACGTGGGATGGTTCCATCAAATCAAAAACCATCGATCAACTCATCACCAACAACTCTAAAGGTAAGCCGTTTCCAGTTTCATTTTGGGAACACAATTATCATACAGTTAGCGCTCTCTATTTCGATGTTCTACTTTGATACGCTCCATCATTCGATAATAGCGAGTTTATGTATTCGAGATAAATCGAAGGGGACGGTATAAAGCAAAGTTGACATGTCTCCAAAATCACCGTCCACTTTGCTCGACGACGGTAAAAACTCCAAAATACCGTCGTCTGTTTAGGTGAGCAAAGGCGATATAGAGCCGTACATCAACTTTCGACTTTGTTTTGTATCATTTTACTTACCGTCGCCCTCGATATCCTCAGACACATAAACTCGGTAATATTGAAAAACGCCGTCAACAATAAAATCTCGTAAATAGCGCTCCCCTTTTTCGATGAAAATCTAATTTCTCTCCCTGATGATTGAAGCGTCAACTGTAATTTTAATTTTATCGTTTTTTTGATTAGCTTCATTACTCGTCTCAATATCCTAGTTCTGACCGAATCGCATCCTTGCTATACCAATGGACTGTAGCAATCCAGGACCAGCAATCAGTCTCTGGTTGTCCTTATTTATTTTCTTTGTTAAGCTTCGCCCACTTACTTGTGCCCCACCTGAAGCTACAAGTCGTTAGGTTGCGCAGCCTGTATAGATTAAATCATTACTGTAATTAATGACTGGTTTTCGAACGTCTAGATGGTAGTAGTGTATATGTGAAGAAATACACGAATTTCCTATTAGCAGATTCATGTAAAAAAGTCGCGAAAAAACCTCGAGTAAAGATCTGATTGACTGAAAATTGCACACAAAAGCATTTTTTTTTTCAGAATGTCCAGAGTATGAGGTAATCTTTGCATGTTAGAGCTTTACTCGACGTTTTTTCGTGACTTTTTTATATGAATCTGCTAATAGGAAATACGTGTATTGCAAGCAAAATATTTATAAGAGTCACGCACTCTCGATTCACAAATCACAAGTAAAGATAGAAAATAACGAATCCAGCCACAGGCCCCAACCAACTAACGGTAACCGTGATGGCTCAATAAGGTCTACTAATCTCTTTCGTTCTCATGTTACAGTGAGCTCATGGGATGGAGAGCAAGATCATTCTGATTTGTACTCCTTGAAAAACCAACACGAAGGAGAGCGCAAACAAGACGACTGGGACGAGGATTACGATGCGGGGAAAACGAAGAAAGTGAAAAAACAAGCAAAGGAGGAGAGTGGTTGGAAAAAAGACAAAGGAAATGCTTTTCAAAAATTACAAGACTACAGAAATTTTTCAAAGGTGATTTTCTGTTCTAAGTTACTTGAAAACGAGAAAGAGTTTTAATACATGGCTCATAATTATCACTCATTTTGTTGGCTCATAATTACTACTGATTATGCAACTTTGTTGTTTTGGTCCTTAGCTCTATCTACACTTTACTCCCTATACTTGATATGCGTAAACCAAGATCGCGCTTTTTCTAACTGAAGCACTCGAAAAAAGCCGGATTTTGAACATCGCGTTCCGATTTTTACCGTACATACCTATAACAATCCAAAAGTCCCCTTATCAATCAAACGCTTTTTCCGAGCTCTGATTGGTTTTTTTAGCTCAATTACATCATAATTTTGAGATTCAACCAATCAGATCGATTTGATTGTTGAAGGGGCTTCTATATGGCTTTTTGGACAGGTCTAATCGGACGGTCGGTCGGGAAATATTTGTGATTGCCGCCTACAAAGACTACCAAATTACTTGGATGTATTACCATGCAGCAAAAATATGCCACCCTCAATTTTCAAGAGGGCTAAAGTAAATGTTTCCATTGGTCGGTCTTTGTTCTTTGTTTTTATTTTGTTAAGATGGTTGGTTGCGATAAGCCCCATAATAATTTCTGAAGAACAACTGTACAAATCCATAACAAAATGTTCTCTATTTAAGAAACAGGATACCATGACCATTAGACCATTCCCTATCCATGTACAAACGATGGCACCAGTGACCAGAGCAGAGAGACCAGATCAATCAATGAGCTTCTTGCTTTTCTATTTACTTTTACGAAAATTACCAGTAAAGTAGAATTTCGAAAACGGAGATACGCTTCCGAACCGCGCGACGTTTCCCGATCGGCAAGGAACCGTAGGCTATTTTCCGGTGCCGTGTCTCCAAAAAAACGTACTCCGCCTCGAAAAAAGGACACTCTACTGTTTCCCCGCTCGGAGCTCGATTCAAAAAGAGACTTGGAAAAAAATCCATAATGGCCCCCCCACAGCTCAATACGAATTAGACTTTTAGTATATAGACTAGCCGTCACCCGGCGTCGCACCCGCCGAGGAGTAGGTAAGCTGAACGCATCATAAGCCCTTTGGATGGTGGGGAGGGTAAAAAGATCTGATTTGTAAGCCCAAAGAACAAAAGATTTCCACTTAAGACCGATCAAAACTCGAAATATTGCAAATTTTCTTGTTTTTGACGTCATTTGGGCCCTTCATGACGTCATCGAAAGGGTAATAATTTTTTTACTTCACTGAGATCAATTTATCATTTACCCAAAAGATTCTCTTGATGATTTCCGATCCAGTGAGGGGTCGATCATTGCTTAGATCCTTCTCAAACTCAAGATATCAGATTTTCAGGTTTTGATGACGTCATCGGACCCAAAATGCCTCAGTTTGAATATATTTATTTTCGAAAGTCTCAATATACCCACTCTTACCCCTCCCAAATTATTCTTCATTAAATTTTCGATCCAATGAGGGGTCAACAATCTCATAACTCCTTTCCAATCTCGAGATATCGCATTTTTTCTGTTTTGATGACGTCATGAAATGAAAATGCCTAAAAATTCAGCCAAATTTTAAAGTCACACCCAAGCCTCATAACCCCTACCATCTTATTCTCCATAAAATTCTCGATCCAATGAGGGGTCACCGACCTCCCAACTCCTTTTCAAACTCGAGATATCGCATTTTCAAGTTTTTCCCAAATCTGTGACGTTTCATTGGGTCCTTTACCCCTAATGTTGTCAACGGTCATTCGCGAATTTGAAATTTTGCGGTCAACGGGTAGCTTATGCCCCAAGGGTCCCAAAAAACTAAAAAACGTCAATTATTTCCACGGGAAAGTGGGTTTTTAAATTTGCGAAAGATTTGCACTGCAACGACTTCTTACAAAAACGCTAATTTTCACACTCTTCCCCTGACCACTTTCGCTTTCGTTTTCAACCACCCACCCAACCATCCAACCAAAAAATCGGTCACGTAACTCTCGAACCCCCATCCAAAAAATCCATAATGGCTTCCCCACGGCTCATAGAAAATTAGACTTTTAGTATATAGACTAGCCGTCACCCGGCGTCGCACCCGCCGAGTAGAGTGTTGTTGAACACATCAAAAGCCCTTTGGATGGTGGGGGATTATAAAAAGATCTGATTTGTATATTGTAAGCTCAAAGAACGAAATATTACCACTTTTCATTGATCAAAACTCGGAAAACCGCATATTTCATGTTTGGTGACGTCATTTTGGCCCTAAGTGACGTCATGGAAAGGGTAATAAATTTTTACTTCATGAAAATCAATTTGTCATTCATCCAAACGATTCTCTTGATGATTTCCGGTCCAATGAGGGGTCAATCATTGCATAAATCCTTCTCAAACTCGAGATATTGTATTTTTTAGGTTTTGATGACGTCATCGGACCCAAAATGCCCCAATTTGAATATATTTATTTTCTAAAGTTTCTATAAACCCACTTTTACCCCTCCCAACTTATTCTCCATTCAATTCCCGATCCAATGAGGGGTCAATGACCTCCAAACTCCTTTCCAATCTCGAGATATCGATTTTTTGTTTGATGACGCATCTGAAAACGCCAAAAAAATTCAGCCAATTTTAAAGTCACACTCAGCCATATAAACCCTCCATCTTATTCTCCATTAAAATTTTCGATCCAATGAGGGTCACCCGACCTCCCCACTTCCTTTTCAACTCGAGATATTGGCATTTTCAAGTTTTTCCCAAATCTGTGACGTCATTGGGTCTCTTTACATTACCCCTAATGTTATCAACGGTCAATTCGCGAATTTTGAAATTTTTGCGGTCAAGGGTTTTAGTTAGCCCCAAGGGTCCCAAAAAAACCAAAAAACGTCAATTATTTCCACGAGAAAGTGGGTTTTTAAATTTGCGAAAGATTTGCACTGCAACGACTTCTTCACAAAAAACGCTAATTTCCACACTCTTCCCCTGACCACTTTCGCTTTCGTTTTCAACCACCCACCCATCCAACCAAACAACCAACCAAAATCGGTCACGTAACTCTCGAACCCCCATCTCAAAAATCCATAATGGCTCCCCCACGGCTCATAGAGAATTAGACTTTTAGTATATAGACTAGCCGTCACCCGGCGTCGCACCCGCCGAGTAGAGTGTTGTTGAACACATCAAAAGCCCTTTGGATGGTGGGGGAGTATAAAAAGATCTGATTTGTATATTGTAAGCCGAAAAAACGAAATATTACCACTTATCAATAATCGAAGCTTGAAAAATCGCATATTTTATGTTTGGTGACGTCATTTTGGCCCTAAGTGACGTCATCGAAAGGGTAATCAACTTTTTACTTCACTGAAATCAATTTGTCATTTAACCAAAATATTCTCTTGATGATTTCCGATCCAATGAGGGGTCAATCATTGCTTAAATCGTTCTCAAACTCGAGATATTATATTTTTCCGTTTTTAATGACGTCATCGGACCGAAAAAGCCTCAATTTGACTATTTCTAATTTTGAAGTTTCTATATAGCTACTCTTACCCCTCCCAACTTATTCTTCATTAAATTTCCGATCCAAAGAGAGGTCAACGACTTCCCAGCTCCTATCCAATCTCGAGATAAAGCATTTTTCCTGTTTTGATGACGTCATCAACTGAAAACGCCTAAAAATTCAGCCAAATTTTAAAGTCACACTCAAGCCATATAAACCCTCCCATCTTATTCTCCATAAATTCTCGATCCATGAGGGGTCGACGACCTCCCAACTCCTTTTCAAACTCGAGATATCGCATTTTGAAGATTTTCCGAAATCTGTGACGTCATTGGGTCTCTTTACCCCTAATGTTATCAACGGTCGATTCGCGAATTTTGAAATTTTTGCGGTCAATGGGTAGCTTATGCCCCAAGGGTCCCAAAAAAACAAAAAACGTCAATTATTTCCACGGGAAAGTGGGTTTTTAATTTGCGAAAGATTTGCACTGCAACGACTTCTTTAAAAAACGCTAATTTTCACACTCTTCCCTTGACCACTTTCGCTTTCGTTTTCGACCACCCACCCAACCATCTAACCAAAAAGTCGGTCACGTAACTCTCGAACTCCCATCTCAAAAATCCAAAATGGCCACCCCACGGCTCATAGAAAATTAGACTTTTAGTATATAGAAGGAGTGTGATTTTTTTCGTGCCTTGCGTGCCTTCGTGCCCTTCGTGCCTTTTGAAAAAAAGTTCGTGCCTTTGAAAAAAAAGTTCGTGCCTTTCGAAAAAAAGTTCGTGCCTTTTGAAAAAAAGTTCGTGCCTTTGAAAAAAAAGTTCGTGCCTTTTGAAAAAAAGTTCGTGCCTTTGAAAAAAAAAGTTCGTGCCTTTTGAAAAAAAGTTCGTGCCTTTCAAAAAAAAAGTTTCGTTGCCGTTTTGAAAAAAAGTTCGTGCCTTTTGAAAAAAAAGTTCGTGCCTTTTGAAAAAAAGTTCGTGCCTTTGAAAAAAGTTCGTGCCTTTTGAAAAAAGTTCGTGCCTTTTGAAAAAAGTTCGTGCCTTTTGAAAAAAGTTCGTGCCTTTGAAAAAAAGTTCGTGCCTTTGAAAAAAAGTTCGTGCCTTTGAAAAAAAAGTTGGTCCCTTTGGCACACAGACTCAACATATTACGTTTTATAATAAACAAACTATGTTATATCATTGTATCAAAATAGTATATTATACGGACGATAGCATCGTCTACTAGTTCTTTCACTTCTTCTTTGCATCCGCGCTAATTTGCACGCGTTTGTTTACTTCTCAAAGCCGACAATTCATGTATTATATATCCTTTTTTGTCTTTCCTGTCTTTTCAAAACAAAACATTCGAATCTTGAAATAAACATTCGAAAGCGCATTCGTTAATATGCAATGTCTTCTTTTTTTTCTCATTTGTGTAATTCATGTAATTATTTTTCTAATAATCAAAAGTTAGTTATGAATTTTTATCCGGGGGGGGGGGCACTTATATAATCTGGCCTATGTCATGTGCCGCGCTTAAGGGTGTGGTTTTTCGGCATCCCAAGGGAGAGACTGGAGCTTCTTCTTTCACGGAGATTTACAGCTGAGAAATATAGTGCGCTATAAAAGAGTTGAGTAAATCAAGAGAAAATGCACTGAAAGGGAACCTTTTCAACCATATTGAAATGAATTATGAATTTCAAAGACAAAAAGCAGCTGAAATTTGTTTAAAAAAATAAGTATACCCTGCTCGCCAAAACTACTTATATGATTTAAAGGCGCTCTAATAAAAAAGTGTATGTACTTTAAATCACCACACTTCTAAGTTTTTTAACCTCATGAAGCTTCTGGTTATTTTTTTTGTCATTAACTTTTTTCAAAAGGCACGAACTTTTTTCGAAAGGCACGAACTTTTTTCAAAGGGCACGAACTTTTTTTTCAAAGGCACGAACTTTTTTTCGAAAGGCACGAACTTTTTTTCGAAAGGCACGAACTTTTTTTCGAAAGGCACGAACTTTTTTTCAAAAGGCACGAACTTTTTTTCAAAAGGCACGAACTTTTTTTCAAAAGGCACGAACTTTTTTTCGAAAGGCACGAACTTTTTTTTCAAAGGCACGAACTTTTTTTTCAAAGGCACGAACTTTTTTTTCAAAGGCACGAACTTTTTTTCAAAAGGCACGAAGGGCACGAAGGCACGCAAGGCACGAAAAAAATCACACTCTATATGATATAGAAAGTGGGACGCACGGGATATAGACGAGTCTGCTAAATTGCGTGGGTTAAGTGGGTGCGTGGGTGTGTGGGTCGATATTTTTGCGTGGGTCATTTTTTTGCGTGGGTGCGTGGGTCGAAATATTTTTTGCGTGGGTCAAATTTTTTGCGTGGGTCAAATTTTTTGCGTGGGTCAAATTTTTTGCGTGGGTCATATTTTTTGCGTGGGTCATATTTTTTGCGTGGGTCATATTTTTTGCGTGAGTCATTATTTTTTGCATGGGTCAAAATTTTTGCGTGGGTCAACGCAACCCACGCAATTTAGCAGANTTTTTGCGTGGGTCAAAATTCTCTCTGTAATTCGAAAAAATGCCTTCCTTGAAATTCGAACTGGTCACATCCAAAATGTTGGATGTGTTTTTACATAACACGTTTGGTTTATTTTGTTTATTTTGCATAGCTGTAGCTGTCTTTTTATAAGAGGAAGCTTTATAGAATCGTTTTAGAAGCTTTAAAGCTTCTTATAGCACGCTTTAATCTTTTGGGTTTGCTTTGAGTGTTAAAGAACAAAGCAAATGGCGACAAAATCTGAAAATTTTCTACAAAAGTTTATATTCATTAGGCGACGGATTACTAAACAATTTAATCGCCATTCCGATACATCGGAGGGCATATCTATCTATCTAAGTACATTAAAAATTGGACGAAATAAAGACGATGTACTTTTTTTCAAAGCAATAGAACACTGGAATCCTGAAATATAGCACGCTAAAATTCAAAAGTGTGATCCTGAAGTGTGTCTACAAAAATTAGACGGGTGTGTGTTGATTCTGTATAATGTTATAGTAAATAAGTGCAGCTATGTAAAATAAACCACAAGGTGTTACTACATAAAAACTGTGTGCTTTTGTTTAGTTTTCGTAGATATGTACACAACTGTATAAGATAACTTGAAAAATTTTAATTTGACAAAAAAAAACGTCTTAGCTAACTCGAAAGTTTTAATTTGGTAAAAAAATCGAGTTAGCTAAAAAATCACCAAAAAAATAGTGACCCACTCAAAAACTTTGACCCACGCAAAAAATAATGACCCACGCAAAAAATGTGACCCACGCGAAAAATAATGACCCACGCAAAAAAATATGACCCACGCAAAAAATATGACCCACGTAAAGTTTTTTACCCACGCAAAAAAAATTGACCCAGGCAAAAAAATAATGACCCACGCAAAAAAAATGACCCACGCAAAAAAAATGACCCACGCAAAAAATTTGACCCACGCAAAAAATATTTTGTCCCACGCACCCACGCAAAAAAATGACCCACGCAAAAATATTGACCCACGCACCCACGCAACCCACGCAATTTAGCAGACTCCTTTTATAGTAGTGGCCAATAAAATTTGAAAATCGAATTTCTTAAAACATGGTCATGTTGCTTACCAAAATGTCACAAATTTGATGGCGATTTAGAAAAACATCAGAAACATATGAAAAATTGAAGCCAATAAAAGTTTTGGTCGTTTAGAGCCATTTTTTGACAAAACAACATGAAACAGTTGCATTATGGAAATGAAATCCTGAAAAATGAAAATATTATCATGATGGAAATAAATGTCTACAATCAGAGAATTTTGGTTATTTCCTCGTTTTTCGAAATTTGAAGTTCAGGCGAAAAAGTCGATTTTAGGCTATCTCTTCAATTTAATCGAATATTTCAATTTGGGAGGGGTTGGCAGACTTCCAGGCTATATTCTGAGCCTTATTGGACTATTTTTGAACTTTTGGATCCTCAGATCCTAAGCTCGTAAGTCTCAAGTCTAGCGTTAAAACTCAGAGTTAAAACTATACTCTTCTAACCAACATACTGTAGAGCAATTACGAATCGTTTGTGGTTTTGGAACTTCCTGGAGAATTTCCCTTTTTCCTCAAATATTATGACCTTGATTGTAGTAAGTATTTTAACCATTGAATCACAATTCATCACCAGAATTGCTCCTCTTAGTTTTATTAAGTTTTGAGCAAGGGGTGAAAGTGTGTGGTTTTTAAGGTGTAATATTGTAGTTTTTCAGGTGTATTTTGATTTTAACATACAGTTTTGAAAATGTTTTGGTACCAATGATATATTTGTAACATTAATAACTTCGTGGCTGAAAATTTGAGATCGAAAGGACATTTTCACAAATTATTCGAGGAAAACCATTTTATAGTTTAAGGTGTAAATCACTAAAAATGCATTTGTTCACTAAGCAATATAGATTTTATAAGCAGCTTTTACAAAAAAAACCATACCCAGGGAAGAAATTCATAGGGAGCCTCGATTCACCAGAAAAAGTTTCAGCCCTTACTGTTTTCTTTATCATCCGGATATAGGGGGTACCTCTTTTTTTGTAGTTTTCAAGGTGTATCCACTAGTAAAATATTAACGAAAATTTAAGTCATCTTTCCGTAGTAAACTGATGAAAATGTCATCGAAAATCACTGATTTTCGTGAAATTTTGAATTTAGAGTAAAAAAATTGGTTAGTTTCCATCTTTTATGCCTAAAATCCTTAAATTGAGACAAAAGGGTAAAAAATTAACGCCGTTTTTAAGTAAAAATTGCAAAATTTTGGCCTTTTTTATCTTCTAAATATAAGGAACAATAATCAACCATAAAATCCCTTTGCATACGGGAAACTTTTTCGCGACATAGTGGCCTGTTGTATCAGAGTAATGATTCTCAATTCCCCTCGCATGGCACGGGTTGACCTGGGTGACGGTGCATTCACTTGCCAAGTGAATAGTAGTGCCACGGCGAACATCATAGCCTGTCTTCCAAGATGGGAATCAGGAAGCAGAGGGCGAAAAAATTTTCTAAATTTTAATAAGCAGTGGGGGCGAGCAGAGGTTTTCAAAAGGGTCGGTCGGGTGACAGCAAAGCAATATTTTTTAAGTCTAGCCTCGGTATATAATATCTTCTATACTTTATTTATAGGCATATGCCCAAAAAACTTGATGGCGTAGACAAATCCAAAACCAGCCCAATGATAACTGGGCAAATTAAATCTTTTTGGACCAAATGTGTTGGGTTGACGGAAAAGAAACCGACTTTCAACGCCACAAAAGTTCGAAAGTACGCAGTAACGAAAACCTACGAAGAAAATCCGGGCACGAAGAAAGATTTGGCAATGTTAATGTGCCATTCCGAAAAAACGGCAGCAAAGTCGTACTACTTACAAGAGAAGAGCAAAAATGCTGTTAAAACGTCGCAGACGTTACGCCAAATCATGCGGAGCAACAACTCCTCAAAGGACGAGGAAGAGGTTTTGAAGGAGATTTTTCCCGATTGCTTTAAATTAGGTAAAGCAACACTTGCCTTGATAGATGAAAAGGGACGAGAGAAACTAAATTCAACACTCCAAGAGCTAAAAAAATCGGAGAAAGAAAAAGAAAATATAAGTGAAAGTGATGGTGACAGTGATTTTATACCGGAGGAAGGGGACGAGAAAGAAGCATCTATCAGCATGAACCGAGCTGATTTTACTATCCAGGACAACAATCTGATAAACAAACATTTTAAAGATCTTATCGAAAGCAAAGTCGTAATCAGAAGAAAGGAAGTTGGAGACCGATGTCAAAAATATTGCCCACAACTTTTGGAGAAGTATGGAGAATATTAAATAAGTGAGAAAGTTCGGAAGGAGAGAACAAAGTATCACAAGACCGACAATTGAAAACTTGATGTGTTACCATAATTTTTTAAGAAGTTTTACGCCTAGGTAAGTGAGTCTCTTGGAGTGTGAAGCTTGATCTGATGCCTCAGGGTTGGCGGGCCTGCTAGTAACTTGCTTTACTGGGGTTGAACGCAGGTGCCTCTAACAGCTGAGGTCGAAGAGATCGCAAAATACTCTAAGTGCTCATTTGCATTTGATCTCGGCTTTTGGTTCATAAAGGAATGAAGTTTTATTTAATTTTTGAAAAGATAAGGCAACTTCCCGGGTTTTCTCTGTCTTGGCATCTGAGTTTCTTAGAATGTGGAGCTTGATCTAAAGCCTTAGGGTTAGCGGGCCTGCAAGTAACTTGCTTGACTGGGGGTGAACGCGGGTGCCTCTAAAAGCTGAGGTCGAAGAGATAGCAAAATACTCTAAGGGCTCATTTTCTTTGATCTCAGATTTTGGTTTTCTAGATGGAAGAAGTTCTAGCTATTTACTTGAAAAGATAGAGATTTAGATCTAGGTAACTATGATAAATTATTATGATATAAATTCAAATATTAATGCTGTTCGCACTAGGATTTAGGATAGATTTTAGCAAAGAAATAAAAGGCTGTTTTGAATATCTATTTGAGCTACCTATTTGTATATAGTAAAATTAAGTCTGAATATTCAAATTATTTTTTGAAAATTTGTTACATTTTAATTTTATTTATTGCATCAGATAATGAATGTATAGTTCTTACAGTACATGATTAATTATTTTATTATTTTCATTGTTTACTTACCTACCTCTCTAGGCTTTTTCATAAATCTTTTTTATGCCAAATGAATCAATAAAGGTCCAATCAGATTAAGAACATCAAATAAGAAATTTACCTTTGTAATATTCTTCTCTAATACTCTGCGTCTCTATATTTCAGTCAAGTTTCCGCATTCAGGTTGAGAAGTAGAGTGTGAATAATTCACTAGTATTTAATTTTTTTACATATACCGGGTGTCCCAGAAAAAAGTTCCGCTCTTTGAAGTGAATTTTCTCGAGTTCTATGAACTTTTCAATAATGAATCTTTTTGCATTGGAAAGAGGAAGGATAAACTTAAATTTTGAGGGGTCATTTATTAAATTAAGTCAACTTGATCAAAAGTTATAGCCTAAATGCTAAAATATCACTTTTCAAAAAAGTCAAAAAAAGACGAAAAAAGAGTCCTATTTATTTAGATATTTCATCTTTTAAATATCATTGAATTTCAATAATTTTAAGGTGTACATACTGTATTACTTCGAATAAACGCACCCTTTGAACAAACGTTTATTACAAAATTGTCACTTTAAAACTTTAATACAAGGTTTGATTGGTATTGAATATTTTAGTCTTTTCATATAACCAGAGCAGTAGTTTTAGTCGCTGAACCAAAGAAATTTGCATCGAAAACCTGGCATAGAACTAAAACAAAGAGTAGATTTGCTCTAAATATTCGACGTTAGATTCAAATAATACAATAAACGCCCCGTCTTTAAAACAGCCCCTTGAATAATCGAACGCCCCTCTTAAAATCGAAAAAATTAAATAAACGCCCCTAGCGTTTATTTGAAGTAATACGGTTTTAAGAATATTTACAGAGAATTTTTTTTTTTTTTTTTTTTGACGACTTATTCTATCATTAAAATTTTCTGTATCATTATTTTCAGTATTATTCCAAGATTCATTTTTAAATTTTTGGACTATTTTTCATTTGTTTTACTTCTACTTATTTTAAGTAGATTTGTTACAATTTAAAGATTTTTAGTTTAGTTCACTGCAATTATAATACACAAAATTGTATTGAAATTGAATTTGCTATTTTTCTACCCTCACGAAAATATCTTAATAAGTAAGTAAAGCTAACTTAGTTCCTTTTACCAGACACGAATTGGAATTATTTAACTCTTGCTGGTGGCATTGCTCTCGTTAACTAATGAGTGAGCTTATTTATAGCACGTAAAAGCTCTTCACTCCAAAAGTATAATTTGAAAATATGAACTTTGAAATAAAAAAAACCCAAAGGGCATTTGTCAGGTATTTGAAAACTCAATTGGTCTATTACACAGTTAACTTACTGACGATTTTTAAACGGAGTACTTTGCCTAATTGGTGGGTTTATAATTTTTTATGTTGTAATTGTGTGAATCTAGTTCTTTCAAGTCCAAGCTGACAATTTCATTTGTAATAAAGTATAAATGAAAATTCGAAAAAGTTGGTTTTAACATCGTATCATATAAAATTTCCTAGATGTAAATCAAAAATATTCCCTCATACCCTGATCAACTTCCGGTCATATATTTTTGTGCCAAAAAAATCCCTAAAAACAATAGCAATGCCTCGAAATGCTTTCAACTTTTTTGGATGTCTGAAAGCAAGAAAAAGGGTCTTTACCAGAAAAATTTGTTTCTCCATGAATGATCTACAAAATCCTTTTCCCCTCCCTAAATTTGTCTCATCCCTGGCTACAAAAAGATTACCCCCACGAAAAAAAGGAGAAATTCAGACTTTCAGAGATTCCTCCATCTTTTCCTTATGGCTTTTAATAAACACTTCCTGAAAGTTCTAAGTTGCTGAGACTTCTATTTGGGAGCTAAATAATTCTTAAAATGGACGTAATCAAATACCAGAATTTTTAGAGACTCTAAGGACCCTGTAAAAGGGCGATTTTTGGCCGATTTTTGGCCCCTCTTAAGGTAGGTTCCCTACCAAAAACGCAAAAACGGTCTTTATTGATCCAAATAACTTAATTTTTGGTTGAATGAAACTTCTCGAAGTGAAAATAAGAATTTTCCAAAAAAAAAAATTCCAATTTTTCAAATTTTGCTCACTTTGAGCATGATTTATAATTTTAAAGGGTTCCACTCTGAAGTCAATATGTTAAATGCTTCATGGCTTCTGCAGAGTTTCTAAAAAAATGGAGAAAATCACGTTTAAAGTTTGCATTTTGGCTGAAATAAGGACAAAATATGTTTTTTGCCTTTTTTCAAAAGGTCAACATATCAGCAGTCATCAAAAGTCATTCATTCAGTCTTAAAAGTCACTTTGATCACAAGGGAAATCCCCCAATAACAAAAAAATCTCTAAAAGTAAAGACCAACCTATGGGTAGTCGTTAAACGTCAACTTTGAAATTATCATTTTTGGTAGAGAACCACCTTAATTTATACCTTCTCATTATATGGAACACATCCAGAAAGCTGTTAAAGACTCTGGAGTGAACCAATTTTGCTTTCGTTTGCGTCTCAAAATCAGTTTTTAAGGGGCCAAAACACTAAATATATTTTTCCATTGGCACCTGTGAAGCAACTGATCGTTTTGAGAGTGTTTTTTATCTTTTCTGACTGTTGACTATTTGCATTAAAGGTGTTACTTCGTTTATCGTCACTCTAGATCCCTTAAAAATCATACTCAAAATCCAGGTTTTGAAAGATTAGCACACTTAAGATGATTTCCCAAGGGCTAGCATGAAATATCTGAGTTTCCTGACTGAATGAAATCTATTTTTCCGGATACCTGGTATTATTTTGAATCATTTTGAGTGATTTGAGAGGATTAATTAATTTTCTCTCACTCTAGAGTCCCTCAAAATGTGCTCCAAACTTTACTTAGATTGATTTAGGGTGGTTTTGAGAGATGACAAAACAAATTTTGGAGGTAGGTCACGTAAATTACTGATTCTGAAAATATTTCAAAACACAAAAATGACTTTAATTAACCTCAAATACTGTCTGTCCCCTTGCCGAAATGGGTCTGGAACTTAGTACACCTTGCAGCTGTCCCAGATATCTATGGGGCATAGCTCAAAACTACCATCATCCAGGGTGCTAATTTTTTGCTAGATTTTCAGTATTACATTGATTTTTCACATGAAAACAAGGTTTGGAACATTTTGCTGATGTAAATAAATGTTATATAATTCCCTTGAATGGGGCTCCAAACTTAAATTGTATTCTAAGAGAACTTCAAACTTCACTCAAAAAAACTACTCATATTGAGTGTGGGTGATCGTAGGCTCGCTAGACGCTTTTTTTATAAGAATATCTTCTATAAAGCTTTTTCCACATGTACGTAAAAAAAGTAGAAAAATCATTGATTCCTTTTTTGATAAATTTGTGTACTGTATTATGTGTAACAGCTCTTCGACAATTTTTTAAAGTTGTATATTTTGTTACTATTTATCAGACTTCAAACCCTTCTTAACATGACAATGGAAGATTACTCGGAAGCTAGAAGAAAAGATAGATTTTTCACCATCATTCAGATAGAAAAGCACAAAACTTCTATTGTGAACACATCACTATTGGACAGAATGAAACTGAACATTTAAGAATCTATGTTGAAAAGGTGAGACCAATGTATGCCAAGCAAGACAGCAATCGTGTATTTACATCAATCCTTGGTAGAGAGTTGACACCTAGAGACATAAGTGATAAATAAGTAAATTGAGATTTTTCAAAAAATTTCTAAAGTATTTCCCAAAGAAAATTCAAATTTTTGCGAGAAAATGCTGATATCAGCAAATTTTCTATTTTATAAAAAAGAAATTTATTTAGAAACGTGAATGTGTTTAGAAATTATTTTTATATTATTCCCATAAGAGACAAATATTTTTTAACTATTTTATTGTTTTTATATTGTTTCCTATTACTTGTAGATAAATTTGAATCTACAATTTTTCTAATTACACTTGTAAAATAGCACTGACGATGGAAGTTTATTCCAAAAGGTCATTACTAATAAATATAAATAATTAATAAATAATAATAAATAAAAAATTTGAAAGCACATCGAAAAATAGCTTTGTCCTTTTCATAAGATTTCTCAACATATCAAATTTTGAGAAACTGTTTCTACAACCAACAATATTTCAGTATACTTTAAAGGAGGAAACTTTAGCGATTTGACCGAAAGATCGCGAAATTGCGAAATTTTCTTCCGCGAAAGCTTCTTCCTTTAAAGTATTATACTTTTAATCGGATTAACTTTCGCGAGATAAACGTTCCAGTTTTGCCCTTCTTCGCAAAAGTTTGTCTCGCGAAATTCTGCAACTTTTCCAATTCCATTTCTAATTCCTAATTTCTCGACCTCTGGAGCTATTGAGCCACTTCCAAATGGTCAAATCCTCACAATTGCATGGCCCTGGTGAGAACTAGACCCTTGGGAGGTAGCTGGGTTCTGTGTTTTGGTGGTTTGTCTTTCAATCAATTTCTTCATTCGCGAAAGTTTATCTCGCGAAATTTTGGGATAGCTCCAATTCACGAAAGTTTATACGCAACATTTCGCGAATTTTTGACCTCGCGAAAGTTAATCCGATTAAAGTAACATTCCTGGAAGCAAGCACTCAGGTATTTTTGGTGTACTAAATTGGTTACCCTGAGGGCCAAACCCAAAAAAATTTTCGTTTCCGCGTTACCGGCCGGGTGAGAAATATTTTTTAGGTCGCCGGCCGAAAAAAAATAACGAACTTTAGAACAGGTGTGAGAATTTCGGAAACTCTGAAAAAGCAAACAAACAAACGTCTCTTACAAAAAAATATAGTTTTTGAACTCGAACACACCATGCATCCTAAAAAAACGTAAAAAATATTTTTTTCCAGCCTCCTGCATCAGTATTTTTTTGTCGACCGGTAACGCGGAAACGAAGAATTTTAGCCTAAGTTATGTTTTTCTTTAAAGCAGTAATTGCCATGAATAATTACCTAATGACATAATAACTTGAAAAATTTTATAATGAAATTTAAAATAAAATAAAATATCATCTCTTAGTTTTCTTTTGATCATTCCCCGGTTTATTGGTTGATCGAATTTCTGCACTTCGCCCAGACTTCATTGAATGTTTCTTCATCCAAGTTATATCGGTGACGGATAAGTTCTATTGTTAAAATTGATTAAAATTAGATTCAAAATAATTCAGACTAAGGAAAAATTTCATGAAGATTATCGCAAAAGGGAACTCCCCTCCGATTTTGAAGAGTAGTAAACTTACTTTTGATCTTGCTAACTTCCGCCGGGTCCAATCGCTCTCTGGCATTTTGTCTGCTTGATTTCAGAGAGTTTAAAACTGGCCAGGAGCAAAACGTTTCTTGGCCAAAGATAACGCGTAAACGGTTGGCGATTGATACTGTGGTATGTCTCATTGAAGAAACTATAAAATAAATCAATTTTTCATACCTTAAGGGAACTTATTTTGGCGAACGATGGATTCGAATTTTTTTTTAATTTTGGCGAGAACTAATTTAGGCGAACTAGGAATTTTTTTTAATTTTGGCGAGAACTTATTTTGACGAATGACCAAAAAGAGTTATTTTGGCGAGAACTAATTTTGGCAAATTGAAAAAAGTCATAGAATATTAAAGATGTTAAAAGCTGTTAAAAGTTCTTTTTACTTTACAAGATGTAAAATTATCAGTCTTTAACTTCAGCTTCAACTTCAGTCGAAAGCGTTTCGGCTAAAGTCTATTTCATTTTCCTCTTCACGTACATATTCCACGGAGAAAAATTGAGTACTACTGACTCTGACTGATTGATATTATATATTTCATTAGTTTTATGAAATACACTAGATTGAAAAGAATTGAAAAAGTGAAATCAACTTCAAAAATTGCAATTTTACTTCGGGGGGAGGGGGACTAATTTTGACGAACCACCGATTTTTTTAATTTTGGCGAGAACTAATTTTGGCAAATCAGGAATTTTTTTTTATTTTGGCGAGAACTTAATTTGACGAATGACCTACAAATTCAATATTAGTTTTGGTGGGAACTAAATTTGGCAAATTTCGAGTTCGCTCGCCAATTTCGCCAAAAATAGTTCTCGCCAAAATAAGTTCCCATTAAGATACTTTATAGAGCAACTTCCTCCACTTTTATGGAAACGAGTCTAAAGTCATTGAATTCGACTTCCCGATACACAAATCTTTGATTTCCACAAAAATACTTACAAATTCGATCAAAAATAGTAAGAATAGTCTCAATAAAATGGAGCGAAGTAATACTTGATTACGAGACTAAATATTTGAAAAGCCGTATTAATGAAAACAAGGGAAAACATGTTACGTATACAGAAATGGATTTACTTGAAAGTCAAACGAGTGCGAATTTTGAAGAAAAAAAAACAAATTTTGGAGATTACTATTAAAGAAAGTGTTTCGGTTTTTCTGAAAAAAGGTTAGGCCTTTATTAATTATCTGACCTGTGGGAAACGACTGATAAAGTTGCTCAAGATGAACACAGTAAAAGTATCACGAGTAGTATTCCAAAATGGTGATCCTGTTTTACCTAATGGGGATCAAGGATAAGGCTGAATTAAGTTCACTTAGTCTGTTGTCCGAAATGAAGATCCTGTTTTGCCTAGCATGGATCTGACAATAAAGGGAGACAAGATATTGAATGGAGACAAGATAATTGAATGGAGTCGAAATTTATTAAACGAAATAACATGAAAATCGATGGATTGCTTTCCCCAAAGGGGATGTGCTGTGTACCTTAACTCGAATCAAACAAGTTCAACATCATCATCATCCTTCGACCAAGGTCCGAATGGACCTAGGTCGGAAACAAACAATAACCCTCCCTCCACAGCTCTCGATCAGCCATTGCAGTGCCCAGTTCCTCAATCTCTAGCCCTGTTTCTCGTTTCAAAGTATCAAGAAAAGTGCGCTTTCTCGAGCGCCTAGTGCCCACAGGACACCAAAGTAAGATCTCAGACACCATTTCGTTTTTCGCACGGAAACAGTGACCTGAGAAAGAGAGCATCCTGCTAGTCAGGACAGAGGAAATTCTTGGGAGTCCATGATATATCTCTTGAAGGGTTGGGTGGTTGCGCCAATCAAGATTCTGGACTCTTTTCAAAAGATTTGTATAGCAGCCATCAAGGCTCTTCAGCATGGTTTTTGTCATGGTCCAAGTCTCCGAGCCATATAGAAGAATGGGCTCGACAAGACTTCTAAAAGTTTGAAGTTTAAGAGCGTTAGACAAATTAGAGTGCCATATCTTGTTTAACTTATTACAAGCTTTCCAAGCTAGACCTTTCCTAATTTTAAAATCGTTTTCAGAGCTGTTAATATGAGAGCCAAGATATTTAAAATCCTTCACAAGTTTGATATTGACACCATTCTTGGAAGTTAAAGGGAGAACAATCCCAGAGGAGCTGATAAATTCAGTTTTTCCAGCATTGCAATAAAGACCGACTTGACTGGCCGAAGTTTCAAGTGAGTGAAGAAGACTTTCAAGATTTTGAATACTCTCTCATCTAAGAAGTGTGCGGTTATTATTTTTGGTTCCAGACTCTATCCTATCACCGCCTTCTCGCTCAGATGAGTTTGGAGAAGGAGGTTCATCAGTCTCTGAAGAAACAAGGTTAGGTTGTAGAACCGGAAAAGCAGGGGCTTGAACCCTGGTGCTGTTTAGAGAAGTCATGATTATTTCTTTCGATAGCTTTTTGTTTCGAATGCTCCACGCCACTAGATACACCCTAGAGAGAATGACAGTAACAAGTGTCTAAAGAGGTCAATCACCCCATGAGGAATAAGAGAACCCTGCAAGACGCCAACCTGTACAGGGGTGGTTTTATATCAGAATTTTCCTTTTCCTATTTGGATTGCCGTAACCGGGCTATAAGATGCTCCAACTACACCTAGTTCTCCGAAGAGATGGAATGAAAAGTAAAAATAAAATTCTTAAAATATTATACAGGTTATATATACTAAAATTCGCGGTTTATATACAGTTAAAATTCGGTTGTATGCAAGTTTTAGAGAGAAAAACATATTCACGTAGTTTTGCATTTGACAATTTTCAACACTGAAGTGATTAAAGTCGTCTCTAGAAAATTTTCAATTCAAAATAAGTTTCCTAAATAATCCAGTAAAAGTACAATGAAGTAAAAAAAAAGAAAAAGAGACTCTCACAACAGAAGTGGAAATGATGGAACTTTCTGTCTAGCAAAACTTTTAAACGATCGATAGATCTATAATGGCTTTGCAGGGCAAGGGCGCCAGGCTTCCCAGAGGAAGCCATCCTTGAGGATGGCTAACTGCCATCCCGCATACCCGCTTAAAAGTTAACAAGTTAAGCATAATATCCTGTGCACTGTATGGACTGAGCGGCCAGGACAATGACACTAGGAATGTAGGAGGCCCTAAGGTTACCGAAGGTAAGCCAACACCCCTAGTTGCCATAGAATATCAAAACACAAAATAAGTTATGTGCAAGTAACCTAAATCATTGCGGATAGCGTCCAAACCAATGTGTGGCATCTAAGTTACTGTGGATAGCGTCCGAGCCAGTATGTGGAATCTAAATTACTGTGGATAGCGTCCGAGCCAGTATGTGGTATCTAAATTACTGTGGATAGCGTCCGAGCCAGTATGTGGCATTTAAATTACTGTGGATAGCGTCCGAGCCAGTATGTGGTATCTAAATTACTGTGGATAGCGTCCGAGCCAGTATGTGGTATCTAAATAATTGTGGATAGCGTCCGAGCCAGTGTGTTTTATCTAAAGTACTGTGGATAGCGTCCAAGCCAGTGTGTGAATGTTTGAGAATGTGCGGATTGCATCCGAGCATGTATCTGAGGTATGAAATTACTGTGGATAGCGTCCGAGCCAGTGTGTAAATGTTTGAGAATGTGCGGATCGCATCCGATCATATATCTGAGGTAGTAAATTACTGTGAATAGCGTCCAAGCCAGTGTGTAAATGTTGGTGAATGTGCGGATCGCATCCGAGCATGTATTTGAGGTATGAAATTACTGTGGATAGCGGCCAAGCCAGTGTATAAATGTCTGATAGATCTGTCGGTAGCGACCAAGCCAGTGTAGAAATATCTGATAGAACTGTTGGTAGCGACCAAGCCAGTATAGAAATATCTTATTGAACTGTTGGTAGCGACCAAGCCAGTGTAGAAATATCTTATTGAACTGTTGGTAGCGACCAAGCCAGTGTAGAGGATCACGGTAATAAAGTATGTTAAAATGGACAGATTCAGAATGAAACCACCGGGTAGTATTTACACAGCACATCCCAAATGGTCGGTCGGTATATTTGGCGTGAGAATGCCCTCAATTGGGTGTTACCTTCTTGATCCTCAAAATATCTTCGGTGTGGCTTTTGCATGGATTCCACACTGGGGCTGGTAAAAAATGGATAAACAAATGGGCTATTCTATTTTTAAACCATACAGGGATATTGACAAACTTTTCCAGGGAGGACTGAGCCTTGATTTTCCAAGGGGCTTTTGGTCATTTTCAGATTTTCCAAGGGGGTTATTAAAGGTTTCCAGAGGGTTCTCTCCTCCTGCTAAATAGTTTTTACCCGCGGGCACTTTCCGTGTATAAATAAGCCTTCGGAAACCCCCATAAATAGCGGAAATGATATAATTATTAGGGAGATAATTTGATGTTGTGTTCTCAAGACTCTCACGCTTACGATTTTATCCCCCTTATATTTCTTTTGATGAAAGAAAAGAATCGGAATTTTTTTTCAATGTAAACAAATATGGCGGAATCCGAACCAAGCAAGAATATTTTACCTAGTGCTCTTTTGTCTGAAACAGAAAAAAATCAAAAACGAAAATCTCACGGTTTTTGCCTGAATCTCAAGGTTTTCTGAGGAAAAAAATAAAAGTCTCAAGGTTTTGGCCTTTCACAGGTTGGCAGGTCTGATATAGTTTTTTACTATTTAAATTATTATTTATCAAAAATAAGTTCCAATAAAATTAATTTCATTCATGTTTATTTTATGTAAATTTCATATATTTCCTGTACATAATAAATATACTGTATCATAATAAGCAGTTATTTTTCATATTGGATGAGACTGCGTCCAAATAAATGGTTTATTATCCGTTCATCGCTAAAATATTTCTCGTTTTGAAACATGATTCCAATTTATAAGCTCGTGAATCTGGCTTCTTGGTAGTTTTTTATTCAAAAGTCTTATTTTTATTTTGTGACGTAACGTCAAAAAGAAGATGCTCAATTGTCATTGAACTCGTTGTGTGACGTCAATTTGTGAAATATATAGCCTCCATGGAAGCTATATATTCGAAAATATTGCACAGTAAAGAAGCCAATCAAATGTCGTTATTAACGCGCGTCGGATAATAAGTCAATTAATATATATTTTTTACAATTTAAATTATTATTTATGAAAAATAAGTTCCAATAGTTCTGAATAAAAAAATTAATTTCATTTCCAAATACCCAAATTGCAAACAGAAAAGGTTACCTTGGTCTTGAAAACTCAAATTCAATTTTCTCATCCCAGAAATTATTTTCCTTTCTTGAGTTTATCCATAAGCTTTTTCTGTTAAATCTTTCATTAACCCCCATTCTATTCTACCTAGCTAGGGCACCTAGATTCTAACTAATTAGTCACTAAATTTTCAAGTGTTGATGATACGGTCGAGCTGTTGCAGTCTATATGGCAGTCATTATCTTGCGCAAAAATTCTACCTTCGGTCAAGAACAGTTTTTCGTGAAATATTTCACGCCGGACATTTCTAATTGGACAAACCTAAAAATCGAAAAGGATCAGGACTAAAAGATCAGCTTTTCCCCCGATACCAAACCTGTGCTTACTTTAAAGGAAAAAACTTTCCCCGCTAAAAAAAGCCAAACGTCTTCATTCGCGAAAGTCAATTCCGCAAAAAATAGCTTTTTCACCGAAATTTTGAATAAAATTGATCTATGAATGATGTTGATCTATTTATTTTGTTTATTGTTTGTATTTGCTCTTATTTGGTTTCGAGTAATAGTAACGGTAATTAAAGAAGTCAAAAATTGTAGAGAGGTCATCATATCAAACTGATTTTACTGATTTGCCCTAGGAAATTGGAGGGGGTCATTAAAATGATTCCGTGAAAATATTAAAAAGGGCATTTTGACCCATCCCCTACAGATAAGATAAAGATAAAGATCACTTTACAGGTTCTTTAATATTCAAGAAACTCAAAAGAACTTTAACGATGTTAAGATCTTCGATTATTAAGATTTTCTCAGGTACTGGATAAACTGAAATTAATCTCATAGCCATTGCTAATGTGATCTAAAAAGCTTCATTAGAAAATTTTGAAAAAACCACCTTAAGCCTGTAGCGTATAAAGAATAAGTGATTAAAATTGACTAGAAGGAAAAATTAAGTCGACTGGCCGCCCCTTTATCGCCCGGACCTATCGATTTGTTTTTGTCTAGACTGAAGCCACCTCGGCTGTTGACTCGTGCAAACCAGTTTCTGATTTTAAAGTGTTTAGCCCGCGTGTCAGCACCATGCCAACAAAGGAAACCAATGAATAGGAGATTACCACGAAAATATCGATTTAAAAATCGCTAACAATCCTTTTCTGATGGTTGTACCCAATAACAAAGCAAAAGTTCGTTCTGGTCCCATTGAAAATTTTAGTTCGTACAAAGAATTGTACAATGGGTGGGGGTGGTCCCAATAAGTACTAGTTATCGCATGACTTTGAGTGCAATACGAGAAATATTTTAGGAGTTCCGAGATTTTTCCGTAATATTTTTCCGAGCCTTTAGGCGAGGAAAAATATCGGTAAAATCTCGGAACGAGTAAAATATCGAGTATTGCACGAGAAGTCATGTGATAACTAATTTATTGTCGACTCAAAAAAATTGTCCTGATATAAATTTATTTTTGTTTTTGTTTTAAAACTTACTTCCGCCTTGCTTCTTTCTTCTGTGTAGTTTCGAATGTTTTTATTTGAAAATCTAATTCGAATGTTTGATTCGAACGATAAAACATTCGAAAATATTCACACAAAAACAAAACAGAGAAGTATTTTTGATCATTTTCGATCCAGAAGTTTTGTTTTGAAGAGTTGCAGATTTTTCAGAGATGCATTTGAAAGTTTCTAGATTGATAATTCAAAATGCAGATGGTGTACAGTATTGTTTCGATAGAGAAGAAACCCTTCATCATTGGATTAATCAGATTGATAACATTCAGTCTTTTTCTATGTTTTTGCTTCGATGCATGGAAAAGAATATCAGAGGAAAGGAGTTCCATGATGGAAATGTATGCTTGTAATAGTGGTTAAAGAACAACATTTTTTCAAGAGCAAAACAATTCGGAAACTTTCTTGATTATCGTCAAGCTTTAAATGTTTCGAATTTTAGAAGGAAGATGTGCTGATTGTTAAGTTGAAAATTCAAGGATGTACCTCGTCGAGAACGAGAATTAAGAGAGAACTTTTATAAAAATCACTCGTCATTTGGTTTAATACAAGACATTTCACTTCCCTTACTATGTTATGAGAAATCTTATTGGCAAACATTCAAGAATCTTTTTTTGTATACATTGATAAAAAACTGTTTGGTTATCACACGGACGGATTTTATACCAAAAGCTGAAAATATTTGGGTGGTCTCAAGTAGTTTTATAATTTCTTAGTTCATCAGATTTGATTTTAGTGTCTTTTATGGAAGAACTCCAAAGTAAAAGTTAATCTGAAAATATTTTTGTTGCATTTTTCCCTTTGTTTGTTTCTCCGAAAGTCAGTTCTTTTCAGCTGGTTTGTTTTGATTTTTCTCCGGTCGCTTACCCAGTCCCCCAAAAGTCAACGCGGTCATATTTCCATACTAGAGAAATATGAAATATCGCAAATATCTCGATGCTCTCGACCAATCAAAACGCTGATATTTTTTTGGGTCGGCAATAACAAAGCAAAAGTTCGTTCTGCTTACCCGCTGCTGGTCCCAAAAAAATAGCTTATGTTCTTTTCCTTTACTGGTCCCAATGAAAATTTTAGTTCGTACAAAGAATTGTACAATGGGTGAGGGTGGTCCCAATAACAAAGCAAAAGTTCGTTGTGCTTACCCACTGGTCCCAAAAAGATAGCTTATGTTCTTTTCCTTTACTGGTCCCAATGAAAATTTTAGTTCGTACAAAGAATTGTAAAATGAGGGTTTTTTGGGACCAAAAAAATGAGGATCTTATTCACGCACAAAAATCTATTTATTATACTACACTGAGTCATAATATGTACTAGTTATCGCATGACTTCGAGTGCAATACGAGAAATATTTTACGAGTTCCGAGATTTTTCCGTAATATTTTTCCGAGCCTTCAGGCGAGGAAAAATATCGGTAAAATCTCGGAACGAGTAAAATATCGAGTATTGCACGAGAAGTCATGTGATAACTAATTTATTGTCGACTCAAAAAAATTGTCCTGATATAAATTTCTTTTTGTTTTTGTTTTAAAACTTACTTCCGCCTTGATTCTTTCTTCTGTGTAGTTTCGAATGTTTTTATTCGAAAATCTAATTCGAACGTTAGATTCGAACAATGAAACATTCGATATGTTCCCGCCGACAATATTCACACAAAAACAAAACAGAGGAGCATTTTCGATCATTTTACGATCGAGAAGTTTTGTTTTGAAGAGTTGCAGATTTTTCAGAGATGTATTTGAAAGTTTCTAGATTGATAATTCAAAATGCAGATGGTGTACAGTATTGTTTCGATAGAGAAGGAACCCTTCATCGTTGGATTAATCAGATTGATAACATTCAGTCTTTTTCTATGTTTTTGTTTCGATGCATGGAAAAGAATAGCAGAGGAAAGGAGTTCCATGATGGAAATGTATGCTTGAAATAATGGTTAAAGAACAACATTTTTTTCAAGAGCAAAACAATTTGGATACTTTCTTGATTATCGTGTCAAGCTTTAATTGTTTCGAATTTTAGAAGGAAGATGTATAAATGATTGTTGAGTTTACAATTCAAGGACGTACCTCGTCAAGAAGGAGAATTAGGAGAGAACTTTTTTAAAAATCACCACTTCCCTTGCTATGTTATGAGAAATCTTACTGGCGAACATTCAAGAATCTCAAGTTTTTTGTATGCATTGATAAAAAACTGTTTGGTTACATACGGACGAATATTATACCAAAAGCTGAAAATATTTGGGTCGTGTCAAGTAGTTTTACAATTTCTTAGTTTATCAGATTTGATTTTAGTGTCTTTTATGGAAGAACTCCAAAGTAAAAGTTAATCTGAATATATTTTTGTTGCGTTTTTCCCTTTGATTCCCAAGCCAGTTTCTCCGAAAGTCAGTTCTTTTCGGCTGTTTTGTTTTGATTTTTCTCCCGCCGCTTACCCAGTCCCCCAAAAGTCAACGCGGTCATATTTCCAGACTAAAGAAATATGAAATATCGCAAATATCTCGATGCTCTCGACCAATCAAAACGCTGATATTTTTTTGGGTCGGCAATAAAACACGACAAGCTGTCACTAAAATAATATTTTCCTTGAAAATTTTTCGGTCCCAAATAACCTTCGTACTCAGCGGTCCCAAATAACCTTAGAGCGTTTGTATGTAAGTAAGTAACTATTTATTTACCATTTGAACACTTAGAATACATGAGACGGTATCCACAAAATAAAAAGAAAGGAGAGCGCCTTATAGCCTGGACTAATCATAAAGATGCGGCCACCTAGATAGATAAAACCTTCATAGTAAAAGAAAGGTATTTAGCCTCAGAAGCACAAGTAGAGACTTGAAATTGAAGAAAATCTTTGTCAAAATTATTAAACGTACATGTACGTTTATTAGGCACCCGAGAGTAACTGGTTAATGAAATTGTTGATTGAGAAGAAATTGGAAAGTCTAAAAGTTCTGATTTACTGTAATTCCCACAATCTTGTTTCTTGGCTTTTTGGTCAATCTGAAGCAACTTTGGGGATGTCTATTTACGCAAATGGTGTCAAGGACCCAAATAATTTATTTATAAACATGTTCCATTCTGAAAGTCCAGATCAGGGAAGTGTCTTTAAGGGATGGAGAATCAATCAGAATATCCTTCAATGAATATCATCGAAAATGTTTATCAGATAATCTAAATTTGCCATCATCGTCTATGAGTGGTTTGACACAATCCATCGTTTCAACAATTTTAGATGAACTGGAATTTATAGATTCACCAAAATTCTTAATGGATAACTTATGCATTCTGGATTTAAATATTGCTCAAAGTGTTTATGAAATAGTTTCTGATTTTTATTCTAATAAAGATTTAAATGATTTATTTGATATCGATATGGAGATTGAACAATCTGAGAAGACACCTGATCCTAGTATTGTGGTAGTTGCAGAGACTGGAAACAATGAAAAATATACGTTTTCAGATTATGAAGATTTGTCTGATATTGATTATGACCTTGAAAGTTTTTAAAAGATTGTACCCTTATATCTTTCTATGTTTTAAATTTTGGCTTATGATATATTGCGCAAAGTAACGGAATTCCGTTAAAAATCAAAATCTCTTTTAAATTGATGAATAACTTGAAAATTTATTCCCAAAAGGCAGATAGGAGTGTTATATTGCTTTAAAACACAAATTTCAATCAAATCTACTAGAATCATGGAAAAGGGTTATCCTTTAAAAGCACGTTTTTATATACCAAACTGTCTTTTTATTCAACACGGGGGTCAGAACATTGAAAAAAGAGAGCTTCGTTACTTCTCTTCCTCAACAAGAAAGAGAGAAAAATATAAAGAAATAAATCTTAAACTAGTGAAATAAATAGCTTTCTGTATGATTTTTACTCGTTTTTTCCTTTACAATTTAGAATTCACTTTTGTAAGCATATTAGATTCTTTTAAAGTATCAAAGTTCAAAAGATTGATTACGGATAAATTTGTTAAGGTGTGCTTTTTACAGGTTCGCCGTTTCATAAGCAAAGAAAGTGTAATGGTTATCACCAGCAGACACTTGATACTTAGCAAAATTCCGTGTTATATCAAAATAAATTCTAAGGGCCATAATGTCCCAAATAGAGACCGAGATGTTATGAGCCAGGAACTTTCAAATTTCAAATTTGAATGTTGACGATGGCAATTGGAATGTTTAGACAGTTGGGTGTTCAGTTGAAATAATTAGACAAACAAAGAGCCACGGGTTTACTATGTTTCAAAATATCGCCCTACATGATTAGCTTCGTGAAATAGATTTATTTTATGTGTGGATTAAACCTTTCGCAAAGATTTTAAATTTTTGCGTGGACGAAAGTTATAACTCATCGGCCACTTTTTTAAACAATTTCCTAAATTTTTCAAGAGGTGAGGTAGATTCCCGGGGGGGGGGGGGCGGGGGGTACTTAGGCAAAAATGGAGTATGGGTATGTGCGGACGGTAAGGGTCGGTTTTTTCACCTTTCAAAGTCTCTCTAAGGGTCGGAAAAATCAGAAAGCTTTAAATTAGTCTCTCTAAGGGTCGGTTTTCGGAGGTCCCGTCCGCACATACCCCTTATTCGCCAAAGTACCCCCCGGGTAGATTCCAAATTTTAATTGTTTTCCAGGACTAAATTTCGCAAACGTGTTTAAGATGACCAAACCTCTCGAACAAATCGCTAAATTTAACCATACGAAATTTGAGCCACTCAAGGTAATATAGATATTCTCGAAATCTCTTTGCGATTCACGAACGTTGTATGGTAATACAATCAGGAAAATACAAAATTTTGCAATAAAGTGCTGACGCCACTAAAATTTCAAAAAAAAAATTATGCTAAAATGATCCTTTTAATGGTGTGCAACTTTGGTCCAAATTTCATGTTTTTACCATAAGCCAAACTGGAGTTATTCAAAAAACAAGTTTTGCTGACGTCAGCACTTTTTTGGTTTTTGCCTAATATCTTTTTTTGGGTGAAAAAAATAATTATGGCACAGCAATTCCAGTGATATGCTATGACAAGTGGAAACGGTGATAAAAAATTAAGGTAAGTTTGAAAAATCTGGACAGGCCTTAATTTGCCTGAGGTGATAGGGCAGTCAATCTTGTACACGTTTCATTCATTTTTGAACTTGTAAGCTTTAGAAGGTTTTTCTGCGTTATTATTTTCTCACCTTGTATCAGAGCCTGGTTAAGATGTCCCGGTATAATGAATTCCTTATGTGGAATTTCAACCTAGCTGTTTATGATATTACCTGGCGTTCATCAGTAATGTTTATAAGTCCTGGGATAACGAGGCCTCACGGGCATCACGCCCTCAGAAGTTCACCAAACCACGCCTTTACGTCAAAATTTTGATATTACCTCAGTCCTCCATTTAACTTTCATGTTTTACCAGGAACTCGTTGGACATGAAAGAGTACTTTCATGTATCATTTTGCCTAAATTGGTTAAAAATGATGTAGGCTTAAATTTTGGTCCAGATCTTTTCTTGTCTAAACAATTGAGTTTTCAGGAAGGTCATTTTTTGTACAGACTTTGCTTTGCCTGCGTGTATTTAAAGGGTTTTTTTTTTTGTGTTTAAAGTCCAATATGCCAAAAGAAAACAACAAAAAAGCAACGACATGTAAAGAATACGAAAAGAAATGCACGGCGCGGCTAACACACAAGCACCATTGGTCGGAAACAGGGAAGCACTTGACAAAGATACAGCAGCTTTCAGCAGAAGACAGGCAGTTGTTACGCTGCATGAAGATAGTTGATGAGCGAGAGAGAGGCCATATTTGTGAAAATTGTTTAACTTTAGCGAAGGGTGAAGAGATTGCGGGTGAAGAGGATGAAGACCTTAACACATTAATAGAACGGGATGTGCGAAAACTAAAAACAAAATTGACAGTTGATGATTTGGTCAATTATAATCCGTCGGTATGGTTGGAACAGCGACCAAAACGACTTGTTTCAACGATAAGGGATCTTTGCGATGTGAACGTGGTAAACACCACACATAATGACGCCCAAGTCGCGCATATCATCGAAAAGATCTACGGTGTGCGTGACAATAACATTGTCCTACCTTTGTCATTAATCTTGAATGTGATAACCTTATTTTTAATAAGATCTAACCAGGTTGTCACAATCAATGCAAGGATCTCCCCGGCTTGTTGTTACCAATATTTAATTGATTGGGTGACCGCGAACGCCACAAAACAACAAATCGCACCAAAAGGAGATCAAAAATATTGTATTGACAACCTCCAAGTGGTTGGCAAGACTTATAGGCTCGAAACACAGTCAAGCCTACCAATGAGTGTTGTTACTTGTCATCTTGCCACAGCCCTCGAAATTCAAGTAAAAGTAAATCGGCACGTAAGTGGCGTCCAAATCCGGCCGAAGGCCGGCAAAATTTTGCCGACCTAAGCTTGTTTTTAGGTTGGCAATGCCGATCTGAGCTATATTTTAGGTCGGCAAAGTTGTTTAAAGGCTACGGCAATGTTTGTTTTTTTATTTGAGTGCGATATGGTTCTTATTAGAGACTTTCATTTTACAGTTACAGGATAAAAGAATAATAAGTTCCCTCTAAGACAAATAAAGATTGTTTTTCTCTTTTAATACTTTTTGCTGTTAAGGTCGGCTTTGCTGACCTAAAAGATAACTTATGGTCGGCTGCCGAGAGAATCAATGAATATGGTCGGCAATGAACTGCCGACCATACGCACTCTTTGGTCGGCTTTTAGGTCGGCACTGCCGAATGCCGACCTGAAATTCGAGGGCTGGGCATTGCCACCGAAATTGGTACAGCGATTCAAGAAAAACCAGAATACGTTGGTACGAAATGGGTTTCAAAGCCCAATATGCTTGATGAAATAACGCTGAGCGATGCAGAGTCTAGTTCATTTCGTGCTATGCGAAACAGCTTCATTAGTGAACGACTAACCATTTTGAAGAAAACTAAGGACCGACTTGCCGTACATGCTGAAGCCAAAGGAAATTCTAGACAACAGAAATATTGACAATCCTGTTACGCAGAGTATAATCAACCTCGCAAACTTTGTGACTATTGCAAAAGCTCACTTGTGTATGCAGATATTGTCTTGCCGGGAAATAGCATTCATGTTGATCTACACAAGCACTTTCCAGCGGTTAAAGAAAACCTCGTCACAAAGCTACCTTCCCATTTAGGAGAGCCAACCTTTGTGAATCCAAACTCTTATGAGACACTTGTACCAATCTTGAGGGATATTGGTAAACGAACAGGTACGTGGTCACGGGTTTGCGATAAAATCCATTATGACGTCGTTAACATTTAATTCACAGAGGTTACCAACAAACAAGTATAAATGGCTATGTAAAACAGCCCTTAAAATTCAAAATTAACACCGTTTTGCCAACGTTAGAGCAACAACTAAAATTAATGACATTTTTTTAGAATAGCAATCAAGTCCTTTTTTAATAATAATTTTTGATAACATCCATAGATATCGGTGCAATTAACTCTCTCAAGTCAATCTTTAAGGGACCCAAAACTAAAACTGGCTTCGAATTAGAGAAAGATTCGAATGATACTGGTTTGTATTAGGAAGAGTTGACTGTTTATATTGTTGTTGTTACAGGTATCAAGAGTTACAACACCGGCAAAAGACAATTGCTGCTTCTTGAAGTGGATGGAACGGTTTACAGTATTGTTTTGGAGATCATTAACAAAACGTATTGTTGTTGGTATTGTCACTTAAGCTTCTATGGCATTGATTCTTTCAAGGTTACTTTCACGTGTTTTTTTAACTTGATTTAACAGACATCCGTTCCATGATTACTGTTGAACCTCAGAACAATGCCCGAAGTCCAAGATTATGCAAAGTACACCTTTTTTATACCAGAATGTATCTAAAAGACACATGGCTTCGCGGTTAATGACAAGAATCAATAAATTATAATTCAATAAAATTAAAATGATCCTAGAGTTTTTTTGAAAACATTATACTTTTCTAGGCACATGATCGTTCACGAAATCCGGAACGCTTGAACGAACATTCAGTAATGGAATTCGATTGGGTAATACCTCTGGCTGGCCTGTTGCACATGGAGATAACCATCTGTAGAGCTTTTGTAAAGCTTAATTGGAATGTAAGTTTTTTAAATTGTATATGTATAGGTAGGAAAGGAATATCTTATTTTTTAGTTGGGGGCCTTTCTTGCAGAGAAATTCTTTCCCCCGCTTAATTCACACATTTACTCTTTCTTATCTTGCAGAAAGGGGTGAGAGTGGAAAAGAAATTGAACATACGAGGCACGTTTGTTAATGATGTAAACAAGTCTGTGCCCTTTCTTTTCTAAAGGTATTTGTTAAAGGATTGGCAAAAGAATTTGGGTTTCAGACGGAGAAAGCCCTAAGTACCATATATAATCACAGCAATCACCACAAACTATGGCGCCTTGTCGAGAGCATGCTGTTCGGCTTCCTTGACGAGTCCATAATAGAATTTTTGGACAAGTCTGAAAACACGGATATTTCTGATTATTGGGCGTGGTTAAACAGCAGTTCATCCGAAATGCATCAATATGTTGCTTCCATGATTGGAACGTACCTTTTCGCAATAGTACTGTTTATAGTTAGTGTTCGTCGAAATTGTCTAGATGGTAGGGACATATTTTTTTGCCATTTTTACTTCATCGTATTGTAGCGTGTAAAGTAGATTCTTCTTGTCTTTAACTTACTAAAGTTCATCATGGTATGCTAGCTTGCCGGTGTTGAAACTAGCATGAACTGTCTACGCTGTGGAAAAAAAATCACAACATTCGATAACTACATATGCTTTCATGAGTACAAAGATTCCATCAACCTTACCTAATCTAACCTGTTTATGATACAATAGATTATTTCTTTCATTAGGAGCGGTGCTTGCAGTATAAAAGTTTTAACCCTTGTTGTTTTCACACGATCACCACATCTATCAAAAGATAATCTTGCATCACATCAACATTGTAGAGGCCATGCCAGATGAAGTCAAAGCTTCATTTATGGTTTGCTTGAGCTCATCTGTTTCTGGCTCGCAGAATTCTTCTCGGGGAGGTAAAAAAAGAAGATCCCATGACTTTCTCTTACTTTGCACAACTTTCTAATTTAGTGAGGGTTTAAGATTATATTTCTTGCTGCTGAGAATTACAATGAAAATAATTGCCTTGCCGCTGTAATAACACTGTCCTAAAGAACACTGAATCTATTTGCAGAACATAATATTAATCAAACACAACTATACAATTCAAAATTGTTATGTTATAAACTGTACTCCATATAACTTGAAATCTCTTTAATTCGAACTAATTTGCGTTTCCCGTGCAGGCTCGAGTAGTAGAAGTTGTCACGATTGTGCATATTTTTGTGCAGGTGAGAAATTGAATTTTTTTTTTGATATTTACGTAAGCACTCAATACTTTTTACTTTTCTTTCTTCTGCGCAAAGTTTTGTGAAAACTTCTTCCCTTAAGGTTTGTTAGGTCGCGTTAGATGTGCCAGGCTGTTCAGAGTCTTTTTCAGCGTTGCCATGGTCCAGACGACATATAAAATGTTTGTTCAACTCAGACTTTTTTATGTTTCCTATTGAAGGTTTCGCACATCGTGCATGAGCCCAATAGTTAAAACCCTCATGATCACACCCTATTGATTCGTTCATAAACTTTTTCGTTTTCAACATCTTCTTAGCATCCTTGTCCTCCTCTGAGTTAAAAAAGATGTGACACTCGTAGCACTTATTTGTCACCACTTCATCTGCTTGCAAAGTCATACTCTTATGTTTCACCTGTTTCTTGGGTAGGCCTACAATTGGTTGGGTACAATCCACATAAAACTCCTCGTTGTCAAGTCGCGGCGGTGAAAATTGTACGGGCACATTTACGTTAACCTATAAATAATTACAAAAGATGATACATTGGTATTACACGCATTTTTGTTTTATAAGCATACAGTAAGATAGATCGAGGCTCAATATGCTTAGCAAAATCTCATTTGCAGTCATAATTTATGCTTATTTTCATGCTTAGATTTAGATTCAATTTGTTGATTTTATTTGGGTTTATGAAAATTGTGAATTATTAAGTCGGAAAATTGATTCTGCTCAAGGAGTGTAATGTTTTTGTATTTTGGCTCGTCGGCGAAAGTCTGCACGGAGATGTGGGACGTCCACATAGTACGTACGCACTAAGAGGGAAGGGAGTCTTCTCAAAAGCGTATGTTTGCGTACAGGGGGAGGGGAGGGGTCAAAGGAAAATGAACGTACGCAGAGAGAATTTTTTTCATAGGCCTTTTTTGCTTGTAAACTCTTTTGAAAGAGAAATATCAGCTGTATGAAATAAAGATCCGAACCAAACAATTTAAATTCAATTCTTTTTCAACTGATGGGGGGGGGTACCAGTATATAGCACAAGTACCAGGGTATATAGCAATTTACGTAAGCGGACAGGGGGAGGGGGTACTCAATCTTAGAAATTTTTGTGTGTACGTGTTATGCGGACGGCCCCTATGCTTAGCATAAAAAACGTAATACCTCTAACTGGCCAGGTTGACCTTGTGGTTCCACGGTATCCATTGATGCACGAGTCTTCCGTTTCTACAAACGAACGGACAAGGATTTCAATTTTGCAGGGGCAAAAAGCCTGTGTTACCTTACCTTGTCATTAGCAGGGAACTGGGAGGAAACCTAATATCAGGAATATGTGATACCTCCAAGGTATCCTGGGTGCAGGTGGTTAAAATTTTCAAGAAATGCAGAGGATTAAAAGAAACGTACCGATTTTGACAGTACACTCCTTGCTTCGAGAAAATAATTGCATGGGTATGTATAAAGTCATGATAACTTAATATTTACAAGTATACGCAGATGTAGGACATCATCCTTGAATTCTACTTTTATGATTGTTACAGCTCAACCCGATCTATTTTCCTTGGATGAATCAGAACTGACGAAAGAATTGTTAAGCTTTGAGCGCTACACATCGGCAGCAATGAAGAACTATCTCACTACTCAAAAGGACAGTTCGAAGACCTATAACCCAAGGTATTCTATAAAAAACATGCCAATTCCTTTTTCCAACATTATTTTTTTTGGCAAGGGGGGTGTGATTTCCCAAGGTACCGTCGAGATAAGACAAATAATGTTTTGTGAACTTTAATCCCCTTGAGACAGTTTCTTACATCATTATTTCTGGAATATTCTGAAAGGCATGCGGCTTTTTTCTAAGTTCAGGCGTCGATTTTGGCATTGCAAATACTTTGGCCTGTCTATTTTGTAGATATATTAACGTCACGAAGGAAGACGAAGAGAAAAGCGAGGAGCTAAAACGATTCACCATTGCGTAAGTGTCATGGAAATATATTTCTGTGCACCTTTGTTTCTTTGATGCGTTTAAAGGATGGCTTAAAATAAGTGCTGCCAATATAACTCATAACGAGAATAACCTAACCAGAATAAGTTTAAAATATTTTTTATCTGAATCTACTACTAATCTATGTTAAATTTAGTGTTTTGGAAGAACGAATCGAAAGTCTACTCGAAAATAAAAACGGAACGATGTTGGCTTACTATAAAGAACATGTTCATGGCAAGGTGAAAGATGGATACGTCAAGTTTCTGGAAAAACTGACCCCAAAGACAACAGAAGAGATTGAAAATTGCATACCCGGTAAATTGCATCCTTGAATTTTTTATTGAACGCTTCGCCTACTGGAGCTTTTCGAGCTGTAAATAGAAAAAGAAACTAGATGTTTCTTTGTCAGTTTAAACTATCTCAAGCGTAAAAATTTACTTGGGTTATCTTTGCCTAATTTTTAGCCAATCTATAGGAAATGAAAAAAAGTAAGGTGAAAAGAATCAACAACACTCTCGGTGATGGTTCGTCGACCCTTGGTAACCCTCTCGGTGGTGGTTCGTCGACCCTTGGTAACCCTCTCGGTGGTGGTACGTCGACCCTTGGTAAACCTCTCGGTGGTGGTTCGCCGACCCTTGGAACCCTCTCGGCGGTGGTTTGTCGACCCTTGGTAACCCTCTCGGTGGTGGTTCGTCGACCCTTGGTAAACCTCTCAGTGGTGGTTCGTCGACCCTTGGTGACATCCTATGTAATGATGAAGCCACAATAAATAATTTTAGTGTTTCTTCGAATGGGATGAAACTTCTCTTTACAAAAAGCAGGCTGCTCCCTAAGCCAAAGTATGTTGAAACAACAACCACTGATTTTGAACTCCTTCAAATTCACGGCAAAATTTCTGTGTGTGCTGGATGTACTGGTAGATTGAACGATGGTCCAGAGGGTAAAAATCTTGTTCAATTTGATAAGGAACTGTGTATCCGTCACAAAGAGCGCGACACGTTCTTGGTAAAAGGACAGTCACCATTCTGGAAGAAAACTTTCCAAGCAAAACATTATCACATGAACGAAGCGTGTATCCGATCAAGGAACCCATCATTTGATCCAAGTAAAAATCTCTTTGTCAGCTTTGCCATTTACATTGACAAAGAGTCTGATAGATTTCCTCCGTGAACGATTGTTTTGATTTGGTAAATTTCCACTCTTTCATTTTATCTTTTTGTAGATTTTTAACAGTGCTGTTTACTGTGTTCTGATTTTCTCCCTTTTGTTTATTTTGTCTCAGTGCTTTCACATTTATTCAGAAAAGATAAGACGAGTTTTTCAAAATCCTAGTATTTTTGCAATCTTACAAGTCGATGTATTCAGCTAACATAATTCCACACCATGTAGGCCTGAATAACGATTAAAAATCTAAATGTTTTGTTTATCTTAGTAACGCTTGATGTGCTCTCCCCAAACGTTATCATTTGATGTTTTTCATTAGAATAAGTTAGTTTCAGTAGAATAGTAATAAGGTTTTCATAGAAAAAGTTTCTTGTGTTTCCATCGCTCAAACCAAATGATCTATTATGTAGGAAGTCCTCAGGCTGGACATTAATATCCCTTCACAAACAACTGTATTTTGAAGGATAAGGCATTGGAATGCTAACTTCACACAAACACATTAACTGTATTTGCAAATTCTTAAAAATGCCGACATTATTTTTATAAGAAAACTTACAACAATGCTGACGCTCATTTTATTTGTCAAAGATTTTTAAACTTATTTTTATTTTATTTTTGCCATATATTTTTAGACTGTAAAATATTCTATAAGACTATTAAAAACGAAAAAAGGTAAAGATTACAAAATTTATTTTATTTTATTTGTCAAAGATTTTTAGATTTTTAGACTGTAAAATATTCCATAACACTCTGTTAAAAACGAAAGGAGGTAAAAATTTACAAAATTTATTTTGTTTTATTTGTTTAAGATTTGTTAAAGGTTTTGATTAGTTTTTAACTTTAGTGGGTTTAATTTTCGCGTTGACTTATTTTTGCGATTCATTGGTTCCCAGATTTTTCATGTGGCCTAAATTTCGTGAAAATGGCCAGAATTCGCGAGAATCACGAAAATTAATCCACGTAAGGTATTTTTGTTTTGTTTTTAATTCATATTCTAGGTATACGCTTTTTGTCAGTTGGTAAATTGTCTTGACCATTTGATTTACCGTTGTCATTTCTAACATTTTACAAATTTTCTATTAGTCAAAATCTTAGTAAGTTTGGGCTTTCAGCGTAGCAAACTAACAACCATTCACCCTGGGACATTTTTTTCGCTTTAAAAATACTGTTCTTATTCGTCTCTTATATATAGTATCTCCGAAAACAAAATTTTTTATTTAATTTTTAGACTTTGGATAACATTTACTATAAAAAGCTCGAGTATAGCATCAGAACGTTTAAGGGTCTTACTGAGGCTAATTTTTAAAATTCGTCAAATTTATAAACTGCAAAAAAAAAGATTAAAAGTACTTCTCAAAGGAAGCTTTTTTATCTTTAACGTGTCATTATTCATATTGATACTTATTTAGTTAGACACGTGATGTAGCTTTTGTTTTTTATTGAAACTACATATTCTTCAATGTTATAGTGTTAAAGATATTATAATGATTGGAAAACACTGATCTTGATTTTTCTACTTCCAGAATATAGATTAAGGGTGAGGGCGGGTGCTAGGGTAGAGAAAATTTCATGTCCTTTGCATGAATTTCTATTACTAAGGTCCCATTGGTCATTTCATACCTCATTCGTGTATTCGCTATTTCTTAGACGTGTTCGAAATTATTTAATTTTTATCGACCTCCGTCTTTGAATATTTTCTTGTGATTTTTAGCTCGATTAGCTTGTTTCAGAAAATATCTTTACATGGGCGTGACACATGACTACTGACCCCTTCCCTGTGAACATATGGACAATAATATCGTCCCCTTCACCCTGTGTGTAAAACATTTTTTGGAAGGAAGGCAGCTGTTACCTTGATTAATAGGCTTTCTCCAAATCTTTTTGAGCTTAAATTATATATATATAATAATTTTATAAAACTGACCTTGAACATAGAACCTCGTGTGTTCAATGACCTAAATAATTGTGCCGTAATAAATAATAGACCTTATAAATCGGGTCTATAAATTTCGTAATTTTCCCCTTATATCGACGATCGACTCTTACTCGTTTTTTTAAAAACTGCTTATTCAGCAAAATCAGCGAGCCAAACGTGGGCCATATGGTAGGCCAAATGGCCCGGGCCAACTTGGCGAGCCAGCTTTTGTTCAAACCCGAGTTTATGTTTTAATAAATCTTTCGCGCCAAAAACTTTTCTATGACGTCAAAGGCTTTTCTTTCATTTTAAAAAAACGAATGAGGCATGCGGCGAACATTTTTTTCTCTCGCTATCAATTTTTGGTTTTTATACACAGAAGACATAACTTATTTCAATCATTCTGATTATGATAAATAATTTCCCCTTTTTTTTTTTTTTTTTCGTTATTGTTATATGATGTTTGTAGCTAGCATTATGAAAACTTATTCGTGCATCGTGCATCGTGAATCGTTGGATCGCGCATCGTATGGTTGTTTATGGTTTGGTTGTTTATTTGAAAAAAAAATTACGATTTTACTATTCAGCCAAAATTTTAATATTCAACAAAATATTTCACTATTTAGTGCCAACGAAATATTATGGTTCAACGAAATTTTTGTATTTAACGGAAGATTTTACTATTTAGTGCCAACGAAAATATTGTGGTTCAACCAAATTTTTGTATTCAACAAAATTTTTCACTATTTAGTATCATGGTTTAACCAAATTTTACTATTCAACGAAATTTATAAGTGTTCAAGAAACATTTTACCATTCATCAAAATATTTTTCTTTCAACCATTATTTACAGTGTTGTTCTTTCTTCCGCGCGACCCATAAGAAAAGAATAAAACACAGAACAATCAAATCTCGAGTCTGTAAACTTGCCAATAATTTTGGGCGGGAAAATCATCTATCTCCGGGATATTTGTGGTGGCAAAACACGCTTCTTTCGCGCTTTCAAAGAATAGTTTCTATAAGAATATCAGGGTGGGATTTTGATTTTGGAACAATAGACCTAATGTTCAGAACGATGGAAACCTAAAAGAAAGAAAAAACAAAGACTTTGAAAAAAGAAGAAGTATGTATCACCAAGAATGTATAAGCCAGACCCGATCAATCGAACTTGTCAAACCAATCGAACAATGGAACTAATCGAACTCCATTTAACGATTAAGGTTCGATTAAAAAATTAATCCAACTCTAAGATTGTGAATGTTTGATTACGGTCAATGAATGGGTTTCGGTTCGATCAGTTCGATAAACCAATTTTGTTCAACAAGATTGTGCTGCTCCGCCACCGTATATTAGCTTCTTTTCAAAGCCAAAATCGGAATGTAAATCAGGAAATTACTTCCGATAACGGATTACACACTTTTCCTGTATTCTTTTAGCGCTAAAGGCGGTTTGTTGGCGAGTAGTATTCGTAGTATTCTGCTCGCGAAATCGAAACAGAGGGGCTACGGAATTTATTCCAGATAGACAAATATCCGGGTACAATAAACGTCAAGCTGTTAAGTCCGGGAACTATTGAAATGGCAGTTCTTGATATGCGTAAGTCATTTTTCTAGCGAAAACACCCTGAAAAAGCCGTGATTTGACCTCTCTCTGTTACTAAAAATAGAAACACGGAGGTCAAAAACTAGACAGGAACCCGTCTGCGTATTTTTTTAAAATCTGATGAATACTTGACGGGTCAGAGCTGTGAGTCCGATTTTGGCCTCAAAAAAATTACAGTGGGAAATTTGAATTTAGCGCTGTCCTCACTTACTAAAATAAAAACCAAATTTCGGAAGTTGTGCTTTCTTTAAGAAAGTGTGACCAGTGAAACAACAACAGGATTTGATTGGCTGTGTTTTCAACCGTTATTAGTATATGGGAAATTCAAACTGTCAGGCCATACCATGCTATATATTTCGCCATCAGTATATAGAATAAGAAATCATAGCATGGATCTCCAGGCTAGTCAAAAACCAGCTTTTTTGGGTGCTTCCGTTAAAAATATGACGTCATCTTGACTTACTACGCATATCTAGAAGCATGTGCCAGGATTAAGTTTTTGCAAGCGAGGGAAGATATGAGGATTTAAAATCATCGAACTAATCGAACTTTTTACTGACAGAACTAATCGAACTGATGTTGCTTCAAAAGTTGTGAGTGTTCGATTAGGTCGGGTCTGACTAGATAAATAACTCAAACTGATAAAAACGAAAAAGATTAAGAATATTTTTGTTAATTATGTATATTTACGATTGCTTTGGTATTTTTAATTTTTTAATCATTCCGAAAGAGAGGGTAATATAGCAAAAAGTTAAAAAGTGGTATGTGAAAGAAAAACCTAATCCAAATGAAGATAAATGAAAAGTAATAGTGGAGAAACAATGAATTGAAAAAAACTTTTTTGATAAACACACTTCCGTACAATCATTTACACAATTTCATCAAAATACATACAAAATGGGGACAAATACAAAAGCAAACACATCAAATACATACAAACACAAAACACAACCCAAAGTCCCAGACTTGTTACTGGCATAGTGACTTTCGACGTGTTTGAGGGCCCACACTCGGTCACCTTCAGAAAACATAACAGAAAAAGGAACCGACCAGCAGCTTCCAAACAAATAACAGACAACAAAATACAGTACCAAAGGGCAAAAAGACAAACTATTACAACATACACTATAGGTGAAAGCAAACAACATCTCACATAAAAATTGAAGAAAATACAAAAAACACAGAATCAACAGTTGGGCGAGAACCCGGTTCGGCGTGCCGCGACGTGACGACCGTACGGGAAATTGAAAGCAGAAAATGAATAGTTCTATTGCTAATTCCTCAGACATAATAATAATAAAATAAAAACAATTTTACAATTTAAAACTATATAAAAATTCTTCGATGGTTTTCCCATACTTCCTAAATCAGTCTGGAAACCCGGAAAAACACTTGAAGGCTTGCTTCTTCAAGAGAGCATTTGATGCTCCCTATGAGTCAGATCTACAAACACAAGTGTGCTGTGTGCAGTTTAAAAGTTGTTTTTGTGGCTTGAAGAAAAAAGAAAAGTACTGGAATAATGAGTTAGTTGTAATGTACTGGAGAATACTATTTGTACAGATGGAATGGAAGGACATTCGAGAAAAATTTCCAAGGTATGCAGACTTTGTAGAAAGAAAATCAACACAAACGCTTCATACACTGAGTCCAACGTCAAGACATGTGTTCAATTGAAAGACAAGATTTTGATGCTGTTTTCCCATGATGTTTCAGATGATAATCCCCTTCAACACCCAACAAAATTGTGTCACAATTGCTCCGTCAAACTGAATAAAGTTGAATGTGATGGCCAGTATTTGAGTTCTACGATTGCAGAGTTTGAAGAGCATGATGATAGTTGTACGTTATGTAGATTGCACCGACTAAAAGAACACAAGTTTCCAATGAAACAATCCAAGGTTTTTGACCTTGATACTTTAGTTGCAATTGCTAAAGAGAACGGTTTCATACTACTGGAATTATTGTCAAAAAAAAATAGCAAAAATTGCTTTGTTGAACAAGGACAATGTTATAACACTTTTGTTTACTGTAAAATATGATCTCTCTTGGCTGTTAAAGGTTTATCAAAGAGACATAACGCATGGATCGTTCTTTCAAAGTCTTCCAGTCATTTTAACAGCTAATAACATTGAAAGTGTGCTTCAAGATCTGAAAGAAGCTAAAATTTGCATAGGAAATGATGATTTCCGTGAACTAATTGAATACAAGGTTGAAGGGTTTGAGTCTTTTTTACCGAATGGATCATTAGAGGACAAGCAACTAAATGTTATGACCACTAACTCACTTATCATTCGAGCTTCAAGTTGTGAGGCTCTTCTTTCCAAAAGCCATAGACCAACTCGATGTGATTTTTGTTCAAAGCATAGGAGGGCATTACTCAAAGTCAATCGAAAGCTTCCAAGCATTATCTCCAGTGCTGTAAAAAAAGCGTCCTCATAGCAGCATGAGCAAGAAACAGTTAAAGCGCAGGCTGTTTGATTCGAGCATGGAAATCAAGGAGCTTCAACGACAGAAAAGAGTGTTAGAGAAAAAATTGAGTCAGTCAACAAAAAAGAAAGGTATGTATTGTGGAATCTGCCTTTTGTGAAAAAGGTTATTTTGCATCTCTAGAGAGAAACTTCATTGCCTTTAAAATACAGAGTTTTTTGTCTGTTCTGGCCAATCAAGTTTTAAAAAAATTCAGAAATCAAAACATGATTTATGCTCATCAATATGCTCAGCAATCCAAGTTACCTTCCAGATGCAAGCTCCTTTTTCACAACATAGTCTATCAATATACCTAATATTGCTAGATTTACTATTAGAGCTGTTATAATGACAATTTCACTAAATCAAAGCTTAATTTTCTCTTTCTTTTCGCACTTGTTTGATCCAATTTTTGACAGTGTGAATAGTGCTATCTTCTAACCATGAAATTTCAAAAAGGGAAAATTTATATCTCAACACAAATTTTTTATCAGTCTGAACTAAAGCTTCATGGATGGATGGAAATAAACTTTTTTTTTCGATTGAAAGCTCAAATCTAACGCAATGAATATTTTGTTTACTTTAGGAATGAAACTTAAACGCAAGGATAGAAATTTGATGGCAGCCATAATGAGGAAGGAAAATCCTCCCTTTGAAGAGAATTCTGCAATGGCGCTGTTGTAGGAGCAGCAGAAGAAAGTTAGTTCCTACAAAAAAGTAACCTCAATGAAATGGCATCCTGTAATCATTAGATGGTGTCTCAGCATCTACTTAAAATCTCTTGGTAACTAAAAATTTAAACTCAAAGAGTCTTTGAACAAAAAGTTTTTGAGCATAGGTATCCAGTGATTCTTTGGTCAAAAATTTAGTCATAACCCGTAACTTCTTACCCCCCTGAATAAATACCATCTCAACATGTTTGAAGGAAACCTCCTCGCGTTTACTTTTTGTTAATATATCTTTTACGATGAATATAATCTAAACGATAAGAAAAATAAAGTATATGATAAATGTTAAATGGGGCGACATCTCGTCATCCCCCCCGAGTTCAATATATCTGAACGGTTTTCAACGAGAGACCCATTTACCAGTTTCAGTTTCGTAAAACTTTTTGGCACGTCTGACTCGAGGTTCACGCGTCTGTGTCTCGGCAGTAGGGTAGTCAACGGAGTCGAACTCTTGGGGAACGTTGTCATCAACAAGGGGCTCAGCTTCCACATTACTTCCACTCTCAGGTTCACAGTTCAACAGAACATTCGGAGGGGTGGAAGCTGAGTCAGGTGGAGTGGTAGGTAGACGATCAGCTGGAGCAGGGACTTCAGGTGTTGAAGTAGGCGGCAAACCGGTGGATTGCGAACGCTGCGGTGGTGATGGGATACATGGAGACACAGGTTGAAACTTACACAGAAATCGTCTATTCCTCCGAGTCAGACGTCCTGATCCATCAACTTTGACAACGTAACTATCATGGTCAAGTACTTCAACGACAGTACCTGACCGATCCCATTGCTTCGGGTAATTGCCAGCTTGATTTTGGACATAACATCGGTCCCCAGCTAGAAGTGGTTGGAGTGGCACTGCTGGGTCAGAAACCGTTCGATTCGGACACACGAACGCTTTTCCATGCGTTCGTGACGAATGCTTATGATTTTTTTTAATGAAAGCGTTCGTCACGAACGGGAAACCGTTTGTGACGAACGGTTTTTAAAGAAAACCGTTCGTGAAGAACGCTTTAAAAACTTTAAAGATATAAAACCATACGCGAAGAATGCTTTTCCGTTTACCGCGAATGCTTTTGAACAATCCTTTAAAAAACCGTTCGTCACAAGCGGTTGTAAGTTTTTAAAACATTTGTGCTGAATGGCTCTTCTTAACAATTCTCAAGATTATCGTCCTTAAGGTATTTTATGGGAATAAAAGGAGCTTATTTTAGGCACTGTCTTCATGCTGAGCCAGATAAATAAAAGCTACTTTTTTACGCAACGATATCCTGCAAACAAGTGAAAGATCAAAAGTTGTTTCGAGATGTGACCTCGCATTCTTTTGGTTTTGGAAACAAAAAAAAAATAACAAAGTTGATTTTGAGAAAATTTACAATCGAATGTTTTGATTTTCTATTATAAACATAAAAACATTCGAAAAAGTATTAGTAAAAGTCCCTTTGTTTGAGGAATGCCTTTTTATTCAATGTTCAATTTTTTCAAATCCTTTTTCTAATCTTGTCGCACTTGTTTTTACTACATCAGCATCATCAGACCTTTCAATTAAGACGAAATCTTTTACAGAGGTTTTGCTCACATTGACTATTTTTAAAGTTTAGGTGAAAATCATTTTCTCTTTGTTTGACTTACCAGAGAGTCACCAAGACAGGGGTATAAAGAAATTTTAATGATAAAAATAATATGATTTTTCTTTGACTTTAAACGGAGTCACTGAGACTGAGAAGTTTAATAATAATTAAAATCATTCGATTATCGTTTGACTTCAATCGGAGTCACTGAGACAGGGGTGTAAGGAAAGTTTAATAATAATTAAAATCATTTCATTTTATTTTGACTTCAAACGGGTTCTCTGACACAGGGTGTAAAGAAAGTTTATTTGATACTGATGAAAATCATTTGATTTTTCTTTGACTTTTTACTTTTTTGTCGAGGTACAAGGTAAGAAAAAAGAAACAATCCTCCATAGAAATTCACTTTCCGCTCTCTGTGAAGAAAAAGAAGACAATGCAGTGTCATTTTATCAAGATCAAGAAGGCCGCCATTCTTGGGCAACATTTTTCTCCCCTTTTTTGCAACATTTAAAAGAAAAAGAAGACATTCCAATGCTTATTACGTGATAGAAATCTCCCACGCTCTAATAAAAGCTTTGATTTTCATTTTTACAATGTATAACATTTTCTTGAAATTAAAGGGAAGGAAGTAGAAAAACGTGCAAATTTTCGAACTAAACGCTAGTGACGAGTCGAATTCTAGAATGCGTTTATAACGAACGCTTTGGAAAAGAAAGTCGCTCGAAAGCATTAGTAATAGTCCATTGTTTTCTAACGTATGATACAATGATTTTCGTGTTCAAATGTTTTTGAATATGTACAAAATAAAGACATTCAAAACTAGAAAACGTAAATTTTGATTTGGATCTCTCCTTCAAAAATGGGGGGGGGGGGACTGATAACTTTTCACCGTGTCTTGTTTTTGGAGAACAAATCTCACATATACACATCTGTTTCTTACTCTATTCTTTATCAAACCGCTTTACTTCGTAACTTTTAAAATCGCAATTTTCGAAACTTTTGAAAGTGTTTCTAAGACAGTTTTAACCCTTAGGAGGCGAAAGACGTATATATACGTTTTGAAAAGGTCATTTTACCGATACACAGTCTTTTGGTCATAATTCCAGACCACTTGAGATTCAGAGAAAAAAAGATCTGCTATTTTTTGTAGCTGAGAGAAAGAGCTTTCCAACGATACCAAAGTTGATACCTGAATCGTTTGTCCTGGTCGAGAAATTGCCTTTGAAACAATAAATTTCCAGAAAAAAATGATGAACTTTTTGGCCTTTTTCAAAAAAGTTAGCGGCTTTGAAAGGTTAATCAAATCGCTTTTTCGTAACTTTTATGAGTGTTTTCTAAGATCGATTTTATCAAAATCGCTTTCTTCGTAACTTTTACGAGTGTTTCAAAGATCACTTTATCGAATCGCTTTTTTGAAACTTTTACGAGTGTTTCTAAGATCGCTTTAATCAAATCGCTTTCTTCGTAACTTTTAAGAGTGTTTCTAAGATCACTTTTATCAAATCGCTTTCTTCGTAACTTTTAAGAGTGTTTCAAAGATCACTTTAATCGAATCGCTTTCTTCGTAACTTTGAGTGTTTCAAAGATCACTTTAATCAAATCGCTTTCTTCGTAACTTTTACGAGTGTTTCAAAGATCACTTTTATCGAATCGCTTTCTTCGTAACTTTGAGTGTTTCAAAGATCACTTTAATCAAATCGCTTTCTTCGTAACTTTTACGAGTGTTTCAAAGATCACTTTTATCGAATCGCTTTTTTCGAAACTTTGAGTGTTTCTAAGATCACTTTTATCAATTCGCTTTCTTCGTAATTTTTAAGAGCGCTTCCAAGATCACTTTTATCATCCGTTCGAAACTTTTTCTTGAACGCTTCTGAATCTTCGTGGTGATTATAAACGGAATGCTCGTTTTCTTTAAGGACTGTAATCTCCTCAAATTCTGAGACTGCTCGAGCCACTTCTGGACTACGAATCTGCCAGCGTCGAAACTTGTCCTCATCTTCTGTCAAACCAACTAACCCGCCGCTTCCTGGATTAAAGAAAATAGAGTACTTTGCCCATTTTTCAAAACCCTTTATATTCAATCAAATTTTAAATAAATTCAAAATCACTTTAGCGAGGTGAAAAAAACTAAATGTGTCGTACTTAAACATAGCACCAAAAAGGTCCTTAAAATTTTGATACTTTATACAAACCTTTGACATCTTTGTTCAGTTGTTCATGGCGTTGATTCAGACCCATGCTAGAGAAGCGGTTTTGAGTTCTGTTCACAACGAAGTTTCCGTTTGTCACAAACTCTTCGTATACTTGAGGACTTGTGTCTTTCAAAACTTCCATGTCGTGATGATGAATGGTTAGCCAACGAGCATAATGGACATGGTCGAAGAGGAAGATCCATGGCAAAAACTTTTTTAATGCTGCGACGTAGAGTTTGAAATCAGCAGACCGAATGGAGCGTAGAAACGTAAGATAATCCATTTCCATCTTCAAAGCAATTGACCAAAATTTGAACTGTGGGTTCTCTTTTTCCATCTCGGCTCTCCAAATTTCAAAAGTGTTCGCATTTTTTGGTGTCCTGTTGTCATATGCTGATTTCATTAGGCGATGCAAGGCCATAGCAGTTACTTGATGCACATATTTTGTTTGGGCAACATCGTGGCCAGTTAATAAGGAGTCATTTCCAGATGACGAGATACCACTGTTGGAGACGACAATAGTCCAGCCACTATCCTCAAGCCAATCACCCAAACAACTCAACATGACCATTTCAATGTGAAGTGCTCCGAGCATCAACACCAGCTTCTTTTCACCATATAATGATGGCTGATACCATTGAATCCTTTTAGCAAGTGCAAATAGCGGTTGGTCGAGCCCAATAACAGCAGGTTGACCTGGATTTAAGAAGCTGATAGAATGAATGAGAACATTGAGTAGATGTTTGATTGTAGCTGGCGACTTTGAATCATCACGAAAAATTGGCAACATTGCTGAGATATCTTTACAGGTTGCTGGTTTTCGTTCTTTTGAATGATAGACTGCCCATGATAACTGTTCTGGATTCTCTAACCATTTCTTGTCTTTCGTTTGATCAGCCACCGAGTCTTGTTTTGGAACATTAGACTTTTGAAATGCAGGAGGTTTAACTTCACTTGGCAAATGAAAAGGAGGTACGTCAGTATATGATGTTGGGAGATTCTTCAGTGTCTCGGACTGAATTTTTTCAACTCTAGGAGCTTTCCTCGGAAAACCTTGACCAATGGCTTTAGGATGTTGATTGATAGAAGCCGCAGTCCCATGGAAAGATGTTGTAGCTAATGCTGATTTAATTGCAATATCTAGATTGTCAATGGATGCCGTTGAGAAAATATCAAGCATTAAGCTGGTAGGCAATACAACCCTGTCAAATTCATTCAGTTCTATTACTTTGTTTCCCATTGCAATAGAGAGGTTTGATAACCGGTGCTTGCTAATGCATAAACCAAGCTTTGATACGGTCTCCACCATGTGCAAATTTCTGGTTTTATTGTGAATCATCATTGCCAGAAACACGCACAATGCTGGTTCTCTATTGACTGAATGATACGAGGATGTCGACTCCTTACGAGTGCGGATCAAAGTGTTAAAAGTTACTAATTGACAGAGGGTTAGTACAGCTTGTTTGTAATGCTCATTGTGTCCTGGTGTCTCAGTTGAACTGTGTATTAAATATGACATGAAGGATTTTAAAGCTGGTGGTATTGAAGATTCTTGGCATCCTGGTTTGAAGTCCCCGTGAAATTGAAAATGCTCCGAGTTCAATATGTCCCTGTGAAGGAAAACGAGTAGCAAAATTTAGAATGGAAAGTTGTTAGTGGTCATTTTTTCAATCAAATAAACAAGGTAAAGATGGAGCCCATTGACATGAATTTAATAGCTTGAAACCAGATTAACCTGCGCATGATATTTGCCGCCTTTGCAAGGATATACCCGTCGTCATCGTAATTGGTTTCTGCAGCTACCGATATTGTCCTCCAACATCTTTATTGAATACTAGAATGACTTCTTTTCCGTCATTGTAAGCAGTTAGATCCTCAAATTGATTGAGCAGTCTCTTTTTGAATCGTGTGCTGTGTTCTCTCGTTTCAAGCGTGACGCCAAGTTTCTCAAGGTTTGCAGTATACAGCTTGATGAGATCTGACAGCTTAAACGTAGGGATATTTGCGGTTTCTATCAATTCTAACATGGTTTCTTCAATAAAAGCAACAACTTCGCCAAACGCGATACCACTCAGTCTCCGTTGCTCCTCTGACGTTTCGTCTCCGAATTGTTTGCTTGAAGCCCTTTTGTACAATTTGAGTAAACATGATTTGTGATACAGGGCGTCTTGTGCGATCATATCACCGTTTTGGAGTTTGACATAAAGATCGGTATCTCCAAGAAGACTAGCACATGTACGAACTCGATTATCAAGCCTGTAGGACTGCACTAAATGCAACGAGCCTTTTTCAAAACTCTCTTCTTCTCCACAAAAGAAGCATTTGGATGTTTTTGATGATTTTGAATTAGACGATTGAGAGTTTCGGAGACGAGAGCCTAAGATAAGAATAAATCCACATCACTTGACGAAAAAAAAAAACAAACAGTCATTAATAATAAAGTTTGACACTCCTGTTATAGTCTAAAAACTCGTTATGGATCATCCTATCAGATAAAAAATTAGTTGACTACTCTATCCAGAGTCTTAAACTTAAATTATATGAATGATGTGTATTCATAAGTACCTATCTCACTATGTCTTGATTTCTCGTATTTCTTTATGGCTCTTTCAAGCTTATCTGCCCCAAATTTGTTCTTGCATGAATTGTGAAACTTTGCTCTGTGTCTGATTAAAGCGTCTTCAAGTGATAATTCTCCTTGCTCCAACTTTTGAATGTCTAGCGAAACTGGTAGTAAATCAATGCTTTTGAATTTTATTATGCGTTTAGCAAGTTCCCTGTAAGGTCGTTCTTTGTCTCCAGTTTTCGCATCTGAGGTTGCTTGAAGATACTCTGCTTCATCTTTTTGACATATAAAGCAGCGGGTCCAATCAATCTTTTCGTTATCTTGATCGCTCTTAATAGTTTTAGGATCCTTTCCTACATCAACCGTCACAACACTTCTTCTTTTTGACATTTTTGGCAATTACCTATTTCATTTTATTTTTCAAATTATTTAGTAAACATCTAAAAGAAAAAAGCAAAGTAAGTAATCAGTCTAACAAATGAGCAAAGAAAGAATGTAAATTTCTAATTCAATGACTTAGCCTGACCACAATTAGAGGACACAATGATCTCTTAGCAAAAACATCAAATGAAAGCATCACTCTGAAGAAAAATAGCCTCAATACACTTGATTTTAGTGATATAAGATTATCCTTTTTTCCAATCTAGATCGAATTTCTGATCCAAAGGTATATAATATGACCATATTTTCTAAGACAACCTCTAACCCAAAAAAATATCGATGACGTCATCACTCACTTTGAGGATGAATAACTTTCATTGGCTTGATTTTCATGGTATGAGATAATCCTTTTTTGAAATCTACGTTGAATTTCCGATCCAACGGTATATAATATGACTATATTTGCAAGGATGCCCTCCAATCCAAAAAAGTTGATGACGTCATCACTCACTTTGGGAATGAATAACTTTTATTGGCTTGATTTTCATGGTATGAGATAATCCTTTTTTGAAATCTACATTGAATTTCCGATCCAACGATGTATGATATGACCATATTTGCAGAGATGACTTCTAAGCCAAAATTTTCCTGATGACGTCATCATAAATTGGCCCAAAATTGGGTAAAAAAGGGGAAATCCGAGTGGGTCCCGGGCTAAAATCGTTTATTAAGGTCCATACTCGGTCTGTGCCAAATTTCATGCTTTTAGCCAAATGTGCACAATTCCATCAAAATTATGCACCATTGGTCTCTACTAATAATGGGAAAGTTAACAATTTTTAGTAATGCATTCTTTTTGCTCAGTTTTAAGCTGATTCTGATAGAAAACTATTTTGTTCATCTTATGGCTAGTTATTGTTGCGAAGAAAATGTTTAAATTTTTTACATAAAAGCCTGAAGTTAAGTTTAATGCTTTTAGGTACCTTTTGTCGACGTTCTTCTAGGGTCAGCGGTTTACACTCACACATGGCCTGAAAGTTGCCAAATTTTTCACTGAGACAACCACAAGTGCATGGATAATGACCTCCAATCGAGTTTCCCGCTTCAAATGCTAATTCCGGGTGGTCTCCTAAAAGTCAAGGTTGAAACTTTATTTGTATTATGAAATAATTGATGGTCTGATTCAAATTAATGGATTTTAGAAATTGGACAAAATTGCATCTTTCCTAGAATTCATGGAAATCCTGAACGGATATTTCATACAAAAATTTATACACTTCAACTTTATTAGCATGTATAACATATCCTTAGTATAGTATGCTTAATCTTTCCCTCTTCCATTGAAAAAAACATTTTATAACCAAATTGCCCCTTGCTAAAAAAATTGAGTTGCAAATGAAAGGCCCTATCGTTGGGCCAATGACAAAACTATGCAAATCCATAATAGCAAATTCATACCGATAAAAAATCTCATGAGGTCTTGAACTTCAATCCTTCCAAAAAACATCGGTAGTTTGAGTTTCAGAATATCTTCCCGTCTAAACATTATATAGGACAGCTTTTCTGCTATACTATCCCCTCAATGAGCAAATATGTATATTTGGGGCTGCTCCACCACACTTTGCACATTCATTATCACGCCAAACTTTTGTTGCATCTCCTCGTCTGTATAAAATATCGATTTGGAGTAAATCACCTTCACCGTATACAAAAGCACACCATGGGCCAAGAGCGAGGAATGATCTCCCCAGACAACCAAATAACGTTTAAGAAGATTTTTTGAGCGCAGAATTCCTAAAATAAAAAAATCAATGGATGTTTCAAACACAATATTCTGTTGAAATACGACTTCATATAGGCAAAAAATATCTATTCTATAAAAAAGAGTAATTTAGTGAAGAACAAATGAGTTATAAGTAATGATTCTTTCGGTAAAGAGCCGTTTAATTTTCCTCTTTCCTATGATGTTTACCTATTATTGTGCAAAAAAAAAACCTTAATGAACCAATCTCAAAAGAAAGCTAATGACTGAGTAATTTGTTATGTGCTTATAAAAAATCAATTCGGCCCATTTTCTTACAAAAACACGTCTAGAAACCAAAATCTCATGCCTAAACACAAATATTCTTTCAAATTATGACTTCCTGAGCAAAAAAATGTTTGATATATTTTATGGTATAAATAAAAATCAAACGATTAAACAAGTGCAGGTCCACGATCATAAATTTATAAGAAAGCAAAAGCATACCTAGCTCGGAATGTTCTTTGTAAATCCTCGATCGAATCTCTTTCATGGGAATACGTCGTGCTTCGATAATAAAGGTTTCCCTAACGATTTCACCATTAACTTGGACCAATTTGGTGTACGTTTTTCCCTCGACTAGGTCCCCAAGCAAATATTGTCCGTTCTCAACTCGATCTGACATCTGTTTCCGTAACTGTTTACCTGTAGGTAGCTTTGGGTATGAAGCACCACCTAGAATATAATAGGGGTTTACAGTTCTAAAATCTAAATTTGTTCCTGCAATTTCAATAAGGACCAGTTTGATCTGATAAGAAATACTAAAATGTGCAGGGGGGGCAAGCAGTTAGTACATGATACCCATGACATTTAGTACGGTGGTGGTCCATTTTCAAAATTAGCAAAATGCAGTTAGTAGACCCAGTGTAAATCTATTCATTTTATAGCCCGCTGGAAAGCACTCAGAGTGACCTACCCTAGGACGGTGCAGCCTTTAATGATAACCAAAGGATAACCATTTTAGTAAGATTAGGTTTAAAATGATAGTAAGATTAAATGAACTAGAGTAATGTTGGACTAAATAAAGCTCGCCTAGAGACTCATAAGAAAGTCATATTAGAATAAAAACCAGTTAGTAATTTTAGGAAAAACTTCAAAGCTAAAGATACTAAGTAATAATATTTTATTACTCATAATTTACTTCTAAATAAGCAAGACTAAAGTGATAAGTGTGCCTCAATTCACATTAAATTCAACTAAACTTAGCGAAATAAATGGAGTATGGATTTATAGTAAAGTTGTAGACTTCTGTTCTTATGTCCTGAAATAAAATGTGTGATTCTACCTAAAGTTTCATTCTAATTAATCCTTATCCCTCAAAATACCTGGGGTCAATCAAATCTGTTTATTAGCTGACTAGATACCTGAAAACTTCAACGAAGCTCTTCTGGATTTGTCTAAGTTGACAAAAGGATTGTGTAGTCTGGATAAGTTTACATTTCTACTTTTCAGATACTCTATCACAATACTGTTTCCACGATTACCATCAACAATCTTGTACTTGTCAGCAATCTCAGTAAAATTTATCTGAATGTTAAAAATATGTCCAAAAAAATAAAAAATTGAAAATACAGAAGTGGGTGTATTTTTGGTCTAACAAAAGTTAAAGCTATTTGGTTTTCAATTTATGGATTTGATTAAAGAAGAATTTAATGGAAAAAATCTCTTATGTATCAAAATCCAACTTAGATTTGAGTCGTTTTGCAACCACCACAGATCTAATTAATTACATTATGATGATTACATAAATTGTTACCTTTAGTTGAATAGCCGGGTATTTAAAATTATAACCTCGCTACCCTTTCCGCTCAAAAGCTGGTTCACCCACAGGTAGTGAACTCGGTGGCCGGTAACATACTAGACTGGAGCATTTTATTTGACAATCCTTATCACTGCTTCTCCTCAACTGAGGTAATAGTGAAAAAAGATAAAATTTACAAAAATTTCAAAAGCCTCCTTTACCTTTGCATTGTCAGGCATACTCTCAACTTCATTTACCATAGCATCACCGTCAAAGTCAAAATCAGCTGGTTTTTTGTGCTTACGTCGATTTTTACCAGTCTCTATCTCAGTTTGTTTCCCTTAAAAAATGAAAAAAATAGCAATAATTTTGAAATTGCACTGTTTTTCTTTGATCTTACCTTTCCCTACAAATAAACAGTGAATCAGAGTTATAAATCAAAAATAGCAGAATACACGGTTCTAAATATTTTTCAACTTTGGCTTCCTGAATATAGGCAACATGACTACAATTAAAAAAATATATAATTTACTAGTAAAAATGTATGGACACAGCACTTTAGGTAGTGAAAGTTAAAACACTTACTTTTGTTGTTACGCAAAACTGCCGAAGCTGGTCATTCAAAGTTCATTGCAAGTCGTTGGCTATCGTATTTGCTTCGAGATGTTCTCGTCCCATATATCATGTCAGCTTGCTTTTCTTGGTAATTCTTTTCTAAAGAAGCTTTAGCCTGGAAAAAGAGAAAAAATGGAGTAAAAATAAGTAACATGCTTTAGTCAAAAGTATAATCAAAATTTAATTCAGAGTAGACTTTTAGTATAAAGACAATATAGTGAGAGCTGCACTTAAAAAATATTACCTACTCTTAGGTTCCAAATAAACGTGGGGGGGGTTTGAATGAAAAACTTTCGAAATTTTAATAAAGGGGGGGGCCTAATTGCCGGGGGGTTGGAAAGTGTACCTCTGAAAACCCAAAAGTAAGGTAAATAAAGGCTAAAATCAGGCTATTTTGAGCAAAATAAGGAGCCTTCTCTTTGACAGCAGAAAATATTCTTAAAAATTAATAAACGGGGGTCCTAATAAGGTCCGGGAGGGGGGGTTGGAAAATTTCCAAAAATTAACAAGGGGGGTAGACATTTATTTAGAACCTAAAAGTAAGGTCAACTTAAGACAGAGCGACAATAATATTGATGTAAAACGATTTATGAGGTAATTATCTAAAAATTACCCCTCTAAAACAAGGCAAATTTTGGTACTGACCTTGCCCTGGATCTTTCGAACATACTTCTTTTTTTCAGCTGGTGACTTTTTCTTCTTAACATCGGTACCCTTTAACTTACACAATACATCGGTAAAACTTGGTTAAAAACGGTTTGAAATTGACCGTTAACCTCATTTAAAATTGATTGAGCTGCAACTTTCTCAACTCCTTTAAATTTCTTCTCTGGCAGAGGAATGCTAAGCTGTATATTATTATTCTCTTTATTCACAAGAAGACTTTGATTTAAATTTTTTTCATTTTCTTCTGTGGTCTTGCATGCAATACAGTTCAAAAAATTGTGAGAATTCCTCATATCCAGACTCAAATTATTCTAAATATCTAAAGTGTACTTGTTAATGATATCTTGTTTTTTTGCAGCTGACATTTTTTTTATTGTGAGTTGGTCCAGGAAACGTTTTTTGTATATAGCAAATTTGCAACTGTCAATCTGGATGTCATTAATTGACCGAAATATGTTGGCTTTCATATACCAGCATTTGAAAAAGTTAGCCATTATGAATGAGGTATGTAAAAAAAAAGAGATTACACCATGTAAATTGTCATTGTTTGCTTATTATACACATAAAAAAGTCCATAAAAATCACAATCCATTCCACAATTCACCAACAACATTTTCCACATATACAAAAAATCATTCACCACATACTTATATAAAAATCCATACACTCATACAAAAAAAATCCAAACATTAACCAAAACACGAAATTATTCATTAAAATAAGCAGAGAAATTCAATAAACCATGAAACAGTAACAGTGATAAAGAAAGTTCTTCTGTATGTTTTGATTGAAAAAAATCGCGTCGTCAACAACAAAATTACTTACGGTACCGAAAATTAAACCGGGGGTAAATTAGTACGGGTAAAGCGCGTTTTATGTTCTAAAAACGGAAACATTACATCATAACATGCGAAATATCGTAAATCCTAAAAAGTGAACCAGTTCTGCTTCAAATGTATGTGAAATAATTATATCAGACGAACCGGCAGATTTTTAGGGTTACTATAACGGGTGTTAGAAAAATTTAAACGACTTTCTCGCACTCAATTTTTAGTGAAATGTTCCAGTGCGAACCCTCAGATTTTAAGAAAAACCGTTTAAATGACGTCATAACGAGGGTAATTATTTTTCATACAGCAGTTTTCGGAAAGCTCATCCTGTATATTTTATGAAAATATAAGTTACAAATTTCTTAAAGAATAGGAAGTGCTTCACTTCTTTTTTGGACATGCCGTAACTCACTTGAGAACTAAAAAGTTTAGCCTTGCTATTTCCACATGAGATCTATTTTATTCATTTTCACCAATTTTTAGAGTTTCTGAAAGCTTACTTGTGAAATTAGATCCATTCCAGTCCATTCAAAGCTTTTTCAAAGCAGTGCTCACCTTTTCAAAAACAGCATTTTCCAAAGTTTTTAGACCAAAAATTTAATCTTGTACCTATCTTACTATAATAAATAGATTTATGAAAAATGTAACGCTATAGTCCAGTGGATATATATAATATATAAGGGATAAATATGAAAAAACCTACTCATCCATAGTTTGCAGAGGGGTATGAACCCCCCCTAGGTATATTTTATCCCCCTACATACCCACTCCCCCTTCTGAAATGAAACCTTTATCTCCACCTTCTTTTTTGCAAAATGCATTTTTAAATTTACCATTTTATCTTGACAAATCTTCAAAATTTAAAACATCCGTGCACTGAAGGTTTTTGATAATAATACAGAAAATCATTTTGAAAACTTTGATATAAGGTTGATTGTTCTTACACTTTTGTGACATCGATTTATCATAATTGCTTTTTTAGTGATCAATGTAGACGACACATAAGGAGCGCAGGAGCGCAGCGACGAGGAGGCACTCATAGTTTCACGCATAGATATTGGACTGGAATCTCGAAATTTTGTTGCGCGTTTGTTTGTTTTGTCGCGCAAGCCTACCCGTAGTTAGTCTCTTCCATAAATGTTCGGTTTCTTTTCCGGGACGGCAGTTGTTAGCCTAAAAACTTTTTCTTTATAATAGCAGGCGCCGCGGGCATTTTACTCAGCTTTCGACAGTAGATTCTATTCTGGAATCTCGAAATTTTGTTGCGTGTTTGTTTGTTTTGTCGCGCAAGCCTACCCGTAGTTAGTCTCTTCCATAAATGTTCGGTTTCTTTTCCGGGACGGCAGTTGTTAGCCTAAAAACTTTTTCTTTATAATAGCAGGCGCCGCGGGCATTTTACTCAGCTTTCGACAGTAGATTCTATTCTGCTTGCAGGAAATGGAATGTAGAAGTTTCTGGAAGTTTTTTTAAATTCAAGCTCTCTCCTCCTGCAGTCAAAACGCATTTACTTTCGACTTTCAGATTAAACAAGATATATACATATACCAATCAGTGAATTTGCTGACAGTCAAATTACAATCTGTCTCCTGTCTTAGGCATTCAGCAGGAGATTGATTCATTTTTCGACCCAAACAGTTTGTTCCCAAAATGAACAATTGATTAAAATAATAATAGTAGAACAATGATTGAATATGGACAAAAGTGATTGTATGTTGGTGGTTGAATTGGCAACGAAATTCCACTGTAACTCAATTTATTCGACAATCGTCATTCAACATACTCTACTCCCATCAAAATGCTTAAAGATCTGTGTTATGTTACTTGTTACTTCAACAGTAAGTACAAATATTTTTTTGCGGAACGACCGTTTTGAGGGTGCGAAGCGCCCGAATAGGGAGTGTAGCATCCTTTGGCAAGATCTGCGTACGCGGGGCGTAAATTTGTATATGTTCGAAAAAGTGTTTCCAAAACTGCTACCTCCGACGATAAATGTCGACTTTGCTCTGTATTGAAGAATGGCACCTGTTTAGCCACCGAAAAGAAGCATTTACCTCGTAAATCTTATTGAAAATTAATTCTAGTAAAACTTTGGTTCTGTTTTTGTCATTTTTTCAAAAATCATACATATTTTTAAAAAAAGGAAAAGTGTATCTAAAATTATATCGAGTTTGAATATCCAATCAAGTGCGAGATGTCTGTTTTTGTGTCGTTGCTGCTACTTTCACTTTTGCACACTTGCGAAACATAAACAAAGATGGCGATTTTTGTCAAGGCAGAATCCTGCTGATTTTTTAAGCTACTGGATGCATCCTTTGCTTGTAAAATGATGTTGCTGCTGTTTCACACTTAATGGAAATTTTACTCGAGTATCATTCTAGGTTTTTTTACCACTTCCTCTGGGAGAGGTGAGATCTGTCCTACCCTCCACTTGCTGATGTGGTGGCTGTCAACTGCTGAATGAAATTTTCGATAAATGATCACAATGGTCTGATGGTTGTTTACCTTGTGGCATTCAAACTTCATGGTACATTTTGGTGATAATTTGATTGGAGTAACCGTTCCTATTACATCAATTGATCTCAGCAAAAAACTATTTTTATGACTTGATCAAACCAAATAAATCAAACAGCAGTCAAGTCAGATTTAAAACAACATTTGGATTTCGAAATATTTTAACGTTTTATAGACTTTATAATTTTATTGGAAATGTCATCGTTAAATTTTACATTCAGCGGGCATTGTTGCCAAACAATGATTTTTCTGTCACGTTGCCGTTGTTTAACAATTTGAGGAATGCTTTTACAAAGAACATTGAATATTGGGTGATTGTTGTCAGTAATATTCGTTGAGGCGCGGAGGTACGATGTGAAGAACAGACACAATATTTTCAGGAGTTTTTAATCATTCTACATAAAATTATAAGGACTTTGTTATGGTTTGAGATCAAGCACATTACACGATTCCCATCATCCAGATTCGATAAAATACAATTTGATACCTTGAAAACAGCTCTGGCCGAAACATGTTGGAAATTTGTAGCATATGATTGTATTTTTTTCTAGATCCTCGTCCAATATATGCAATTTCGATATACAATAATGTACGTATAATGCAACACAAGAAAGGGGTAAATTGTGAATGTTTGAATGCAATGATTGCTGCCGTACTACAATCTAATAATGTTTCAAGAGGTTTATATACAAGAGATGGGTAAAAGTCATTGCAAGATTTGTTTTTTCGATTGCATGAATTGGATGAATGTATGAAAACTAGAAAATGTACTGAATTACAGTATAAACTATTGATACCGTCAACAGCTCTAACTTGGGACGATTGGTCGAAACATGGGACTGGTTGATATCTGGTCTGTATTTTCACTTACTGTTAAATCTCTTTGACAACAAATTTGTTTTTGTGTAATTTTTAATACGCCGTTCATTAAGTCAAATCAAAACAAATCAAATGACTTTGGAGGTTCGGTGAAATGGTGCTCGAATTGCCGTCCCATGTTTTGTCAGATAGTCCCAAGTTAGAGCAGTTGACGGTATTTTTGTGAAAATGGAATCCACTTTTTACTGTTAGTTAGGATATCCTACTTATCAATAGCTCATTTTCTTGATCACGATTTCACCTTGAATATTCAAAAACTACAACAGCAAAACAATCAAAAGAAAGACTACATGGTGCTTTTTTTAAGACACAAATTATTTTTAGTTCAAAAGCCTTGTATAGAATGCTCTCAATATGAGCTATGATAATAATTTTTAGAGTTAATTAGTTTTTATTTTTGATATTATTTTTTGTTATTTTACTGTACCCTGAGGAAAGTTGTATTGAGCAGATATTTTTGTAATTTTGATCAGCAAGATTTTTTAAAGCTGTTATAAAAGTATCACAAAATCGAGTACAAATGACTTTTCAAATACCCCCAGGTGCTTTTGGAACACCTCTGTCTTCATACATTTCAAATTTTTCAAACACTGGCAATAAATTCAACGTGAATTGTAATATTAGTTTTTCTTTTTTTTGTAATTCTGCATTAATTAATAATGGAGTAGTACATTTTGAGATTTCTTCGCTTTGCGAAAACAGAACGCTCGTTCCGCAACCCCTTTGATTCTTTGTGTACTTTTATAAGACTTGGTTTTATTAATCTTTTATGTTTAAGCTGTGTTCTTATTGATACTTACCAGGCACTATTTGGGAAATTATTATCGAAGATTGAAAGAAACTTTTGTGAACTTTTTTTGAGGAAATATCAGTACACTCACCATAATATATAGGCGGTCATCATAAAATTGTTCTATTCGCGTCACCCGCCCGCATCAAATTTTCCGCTGATTTTCCGGTGCGGAGATGCAGAAAAAAATCTGGGAAAAGCAACAAATGTTCTTTTAAAGTATAGCTTTTTTCTCAATTGCTCTGACGACCATCGAAAAATTGTTTTGCTCGCGTTACCACCCGCCCCTGAGTTACTGGCGTGATAAAAAAAAAACCGGGAATGTTTTTGACAACATGCTCTATTCCCCCAACACAAGAAAAAAGTGTGTGCGTGGTTTCTTTCTTTGTTTCGTGGGGCAAAGAGTGAGGGAAATACCCAAAAGGCACGCTGATTTTATCCCTGGGACAAAAGTGAGATTTCGCTTTTATTGGTAGAAAGACAAATGGGGTGGAGACACGAAAAAGCGCTTCACGTTAGTGGGATAGTGCATTGTACCAAGCCCACCAACGCGAAAAAAACTTTTCCTATCCCCAAGCCTTTTTAGTCACAAAATTTTGGTTTCTAAACGTGTTTTTATAAGAATAATTTTATAAGAAACAAAATATATCGTCACTATTTGTGTTCTGAATGATTGTTTAATGGTTACGCTCATGTAGATATCAATTATATATAATTCTGTCAAAATTGTAAAGAGTAATAAACAGACTGTAACCTTGATAGTCACAAAGGTTGGTGAGTCCAGTCAAAACACAGATTCGATCTGTAGCCAAACCAAGACTAATTATTATAGCATGGGCTTATAATAGAAATCCCATGATATAAGCCCATTATAGTATTATTTCTGAAATTCAGTGGTCCCCAGCATGTTTCTCTGGTGTAGAAAGCTATTAATCAGGCTCATTTTTATAGCACGGGCTTATAATGGAAATCCCATGATATAAGCCCATTACAGTAATATTTCTGAAATTCAGTGGTCCCCAGCTTGTTTCTCAGTTGTAGAAACCTAATTAATCAGGCTCATTTTTATAGAATGGGCTTATCATGGAAATCCCATGATATAAGCCCATTATAGTATTATTTCTGAAATTCAGTGGTCCCCAGCTTGTTTCTCTGGTGTAGAAACCTAATTAATCAGGCTCATTTTTATAGAATGGGCTTATCATGGAAATCCCATGATATATGCCCATTATAGTATTATTTCTAAAATTCAGTGGTCCCCAGCTTGTTTCTCTGGTGTAGAAAGCTAATTAATCAGGCTCATTTTTATAGAATGGGCTTATCATGGAAATCCCATGATATAAGCCCATTATAGTATTATTTCTGAAATTCAGTGGTCCCCAGCATGTTTCTCTGGTGTAGAAAGCTAATTAATCAGGCTCATTATTATAGCATGGGCTTATAATGGAAATCCCATGATGTAAGCCCATTATAGTATTATTTCTGAAATTAAGTCGTTAGTCCCCCGCATGTTTCTCTGGTGTAGAAAGCTATTAATCAGGCTCATTATTATAGCATGGGCTTAGAAGGGAAATCCCATGATGTAAGCCCATTATAGTATTATTTCTGAAATTAAGTGTTAGAAAAATCCAAGGGGGTTGTGGGACTGCAGAACTATATGTTGGGGAGGTAAAATCCAGGGTAGTCTAAAAAATGAGAAAAAAAAATCCAGGGTAGTCTTGAAAATTTGAAAAAAGACCTCCTCAACATAGGGGGTACAAATGGTTTCTCTGGTGTAGAAAGCCATTAATCTGACTCATTTTTCTAACATGGGCTTATAATGGAAATCCCATAATATAATCCCATTATAGTATTATTTCTGAAATTAAGTGGCACCTATCTAAGATGAAAGTATGATATATACAGTAAAGGAGAGTATTTTACAATAAACCAATGGAAATTTCATTACTTCAAAAATCCTTTCTATAGTTTAAAGTGCACACATATTAGCAACTTTTGATGAGAACATCAATTTTAAACTTTGAATTTCAACTATAATACAATAATGACCGGTTAGTGAGGGCTGTACTGAGAAATATTGCCCGAGGTCAAGTAACGACCGAGGTTGCGAGGTGGACTTGGTTGGATTATCAAGACTTCAGCTTTTGGTTGGATTATTAGGATTTTTATACCCGGGTATAATCTTTTATGGATTATTAGGACTTCTAAATAATAGAATAATAAGACCCAAACAGGCCTTTCCAACTTTGAAAATATGGATTTTCGGACCTACAAAGACTCCCCAAATTTGACCTTCTCTTGTGTCTTCTTCATTAAGACATAAATCTGAGCAATTTGACCAAATTTGATCATTCTAGCATGCTTGGTTAAGGTTTCACAAGACTTTAAAGTTAGGTCAGAAAAATCCAACCAAATCACTATAATTATTATTATTATTATTATTATAAGCAGGACAACAATTCACTCTTTTCTCTTTCACACGATTTTACACAAAAAATGTGCTGAAAGTTTTTGAAATTTTTTCGTTTGACCCTCCCCTCCCCCTTGTACGCAAGCATACGCTTTTGATAAGATATCCTCTCCCCCCTTAGTGCGTACGTACTATGTGGACAGTCCACAAGGCAATAAGTTAAATTATGCTAAAACCAAGCTAACCTGCGTTAGGGAAAGTTGGTTTTTTGAGCTTTCCTTAAGTTCTGTCGATCAAAGTCCCCTCATATTTCATTCTGTTCAATCTATTCATGATATTATACCACCCTAAAAAATTTTTTGCCAAAAAAAGATTGCTATCAAAAGTTAGAAGCTGAAAACCCAGTTCCCCTAAAACCTCTCGCAGGCAAAAACGTGTCAGTTTACTTCCCAAACAATTTCATGCACAACGGTGGAGCGCACATTTTCCTGGACCATTTCTGAGAAGTTTGAATTATGGGAAAGGTGTATTGATCAAAATCAATACCGTGAAGTCGGGTAACTTGCATCAGTGGAGGCTAACTTGCATAGCCATTAAATGACTGACCAATCAAAGCATCAAAATTTCAAAACAAATTAACTACGCAGCTCCGCTCACAGCTCTACCATTTTTGTTTTGATTTAACTTTGTATCTTAATGACTAGACAGGTCATTCATTTGAGGGCTATGTATGTTAGGACCCTGCTGACGCACCGGACTTAACGAACACCGGACACGCAAAAGTCCGGTGTAAAATGATAATTTTTTTATCATCGGACAATCTCTACACCGGACTTAAGGAAGTCGGATGTCCGGTGTCGGAGAAGGATATTTTTTTCCACCAGACGCGGTGCGTCGGCAGGGTCCTTGTATGTTAGCCTCCACTGATGCAAGTTACTCGATCTCCACGCCACGGTAGCAAATTGTTGAAAAACAAATCGATCATCAATCGATATTAGAATAGGCTTGATTACATATCGATTTTCGCAATCAATCTATTGATCATTGATAAGTCATTACTGTATATAATTGGAAAAAGCTTTAGATTGTGTCGTGTGGGAGGGTCCTGGAGGGTCTTAAAAATAAACTAAAGCAACTAAAACAACAGGATGAACTAATTCTTCTGTATAATGTTCAAAATTGGTGTGAATTACTTGGACAGAAAATTCCAAAATGTATCTGTACAAACTTTATTTGTATATACCTTTTTCTACTTTGGACTTGTGACTTCAGACCTCTCCTATAAATTTTTGATACGTTAATGTTATTTCTTCCCTTAGAGGTCCTTTTGACCTAGCTAGCATATTTTGTTGTCTTAAAAATATACTTAGCTCTTAAGCAATCAATAATTCAGAGACTGAAGTTGAGGTTTTTGAAGTTAAGTATGTATGATATATACAAGTAAAACATTAAAAGCAAAGTTAGTAGAAGAACATGTGTGTTCCATAAAAAATAATAGCTGTCCTTGATTCCAATAAAAACATCAAGTGCAGGGGATGATTCATCGAAATTCTGTGGATAAGCTCCAAAACCATAACTACTGTCCTTTCTCAAGTTTTGTACAGACTATAAATAGGTATGCCTGGAGAAAAATCAACTGCATTAAAACACTCAAAAAAGAATATGGTAAAGCAGGAACACTTGAAGGAGGTACTAAAGCTAAAACCAAACTAAACTTACATTTCCAAGCCTGGTACCCTTCACTGAACACACTGGATAAGTACAAGGATGTCTAAATTATCCGCCATTTTGTGCTTCTTGTTTACAATTTTCTGCCGATCGGCTTCTCGGCATATTTTCCGAATAATTATTTTTGCTGGAAAAATAAACCAATCAGAACGCCGCTTTTTGACTGACGTCACAACCCGCGTTTCTGTAAACAATGAAACGCGGGATCTCCCGCAGAAACTTTGGACATGCCGTAACTCACTCGAGTAGTAAATCATTAATAAAATCAATTATTTCATATACGCGACATTAATACATATTTAATTACGCCATCGTCCCTTGAGACTCTTTTCGCCCATAGTCACATTTTCTGTTTTGTCACTCTCACTTCAGTTACACGAGAGCTATGAGAGAGATAAGACGTATGGTGTTGAGACATGTTTTTCAGTTTCACATTTTGATATTGTTTTACTTTGATTTCAATTCACATTCGAAGTACATTTTTCATGGCAGTTTTTACACAGTGACTAGACTTGGGCAATCTGGTAAGCATTTATTCTAGTGATTTGACATTTATAAATCCAGAAAATTTACAAAAATATTTATTCAAAACTTAGATTTTCATTTACTTTATTCATTTCATTGGACTTTCATTGCACTCACGCACGTTCGTGCTCCGGCTCTCTGGCTCGTTTAATCCTTTTCCTCTTCATTGGCCTTGCCTTGTTTTCACTTTGGCTCAGTTCAGTTCATTTTCTGGCCTTCATTTTTCATTTGCATTGCACCTTCGTGCCCTGGTTTCATGGTCTTCGCTGTGCACTCGTTTCGCCCGCATTCTCATTCGCACAGCATCCTTATTATCCTTATGATTTCGAGTGATGTACGCGTATGAATATCAATATCGACAAATGACAAGCAAAATAGGAAAAATTAATAAAAAATCAACCAATGAGAAGGCTTAAGCAAAATCAATTAGTGTCTTACTAGACTGTTCCCGTCGTTGCAAACGCCGGCTAAGTGCATTGCTGACGCATGAAAAAGGATTAGATCTTACCTAAATATTTCCCTTAGACGAAAAGCCTCTTGAAAAAATTCTTCTGAAAATGAGGCATCGGCAACTAAACGGTTATATATTGAAGTATCGAACGCGCGAACTATGGCTGTTAAAATCTTTCGAGGCAAATGAATTTAAAAATTCGTCTAGGAAAACTTCGTCACTCGCTGAATTTGTATTGCGGGAAAGGGCCCCCGGAAAGGTGTAGGTCAATGTAAAAAACCATTAAGACAATACTTTTCAAAATTCAAGATTGACACTTTAAAACAATATAATAGCGCATTGCTACTCAAAACGACTTTCTATTTTTTTATTTGGGCGCTCAAAAAAATAGATTTCATGTTATCAATTATTGAGAAGAAGGAAGAAAAAGTAGAAGTTCAAGTTTTCCATATTATATAATGACCCAGTCAGTTTTAAGATTGACAATCTTTGTTCCATACATGGGCAAACGCCGAATGCGTAATATTCAAATATTGAAAAGCATGAGAGCGATTAAATTATTGTAAAAAACCTGAAATTTTTTTTTTTTTTTTTTTTGCAAAAAAAAAAAAGAAAATTATGCAAGCTTTCAGAACCAAATCCGCTGAGTCAAAAATGCTTTTTTATCCTAAATATTCAAGAAATTACGATTTAAACGATATATTTGACATAAAAAATATTGAAAATGAGTCAATTTTTATAACTTCTCATTGTCAGGAATGTCATTATGCTCAAGGTGTGAAAATTTTAAGGTGTCAAAATCAATTTTATTTTATTTAATAAAAGTTAGGAATTTACAGAAAATTTCATGGTAATAGCATCGTTTTTTCATGAGTTACAAACAAAGGTTTGTAAGAATGTAAATGTTTGTAAAGAACAGAAAAAGCCCCCCCCCCCCTCGGACACATAGGGTTAAGCAAAATCAATTAATCTCTTATAATAGATCTCGTGAAGCTACAAAGAACTGTAATAAACCAGTGTATTTATCGATCATAAATCTCTGGGTGTTTTTCCACTGACAAAATCAAGCCAATATACTTAATGAAATAGTTGTTAAACTGTGAAAAGGTTAATTCTATAGTTCGTAAAAAGAAATGAAAAGAAGCATGCAACACGATAATGGTTTCTTTTCAGAGGAGGGCTTTAATTCCCACATCAACATCAGGCTTTGATCGTAAAATCTTTTGTAACTTCATACATGCCCCTGAGCAAGTTTTATTGGATTAGCAATAAATAGGACAATTTCTTTCACTGAAGTGTCATATGTATGCATATGTTCGAAGATGGATCAAAGAGCAGCATATCAAGATTTTTTGGTATACTTTCATAAAAAATATGGCTATATTCGACCTCCTTCTTTTGAAGAGTGGGTGTACAATCATTCTTATCCACAACTAATTGGAAGTCACAGGCATCAGGCTCCCAACCAAACATTTTTTCAACAACTGAATACACAAGGTCAACAAATGAATTCTCAGAAAAGGCAGGAACGGCAGCAAGAACCACATCAGGGCGAACGCTGTACCTGGACCGCCGGAGAATCCGACATGTTGGTGTCAATGTGGAGAAACAACTACGGTAAAATCTTGAATGACGCATTTTACAACAACATAGCACAATCAATAAGCCAAAGTGGACCGAAAATTAAGACAGCTCAGCAATGCCGAACAAAAATTAAAAACTTAAAGGAAGCATACAACAAGGCCAAAGAGCATAACAACCATCAAACTGGGGGAGATCTTCAAACGAGTCCCTATTATGAGGTATTCGATGAAGTTTTAAGTGACCGTGATCGGCACAGACTGCCTTATGTTTTCCAAGTTGGCATTAATCAAAAAGGTGAGAAGTTACCATCTTATAAGTTTTCTACCTAAACCCCTTCTTTACCATAGAGGTTTTGCACTTCAGAAAAAAATCACAACTTTTCTGCCGACGGCTTACGCATGCGGAATTTATTTCGGCGAGATAATGAAATTTCTAAATTTGGCGAGGATTTATTTTGGTAACGAAATTGTAATTTCGACGAAACGATCTATAAACTTAGATTTGACCGGAAACCCCTTAAGGTAGCCTCTGTCAAACAAAAAAGTTATCCCGTCCCAGTGGGCACAGGACGTCCAGAAGACGTCGAAATATGGTCTTTTTTCGACGAAACGTCGTCCAAGTTCGACGTTCTCCAGACGTCATGGAGACGTCAATATGAAACGCTTTTCGTCCGTCTTTTTTCGTCTCATAATGACGTCCGAAGTGGACGGTATTCCGACTAAGTTTGGACGGGAATTGTTTGATTCGACTTCTATTCGACGTCCATTGGACGTCGTTTCGACGTCCAAATGTTAAATTTGAAGTCCATAGCGGACGAGAATGGACCTTAGCATTTTGGAACAATTACTCAATGAAACAATTTCTTTTCGTTTTCATTATTGCTTATAAATGTCTCTGTCTGTTTTGTCAATTAGTAGAAGTTTTTCATGGTAATGAAATTCACAAACATATGAATATACACCTTTTTTCTCTTTTTGTTTCTATATGTTTCAATAAAATAGGATTTGAATCTGAATGAAAAAATATATAAATAACAATTTACAAGAAATTTACAGAAAATACAATTAAAATGTAGATAAAAATATATTTCTTCGAATAAATTATGTAGGAAAAATCTACTTTATTATATACATCAATGAATAAAAAGAATTCTACATATGAAAAACTTGTAATTTGACTTGAATCAGCTTGAATACCTCGTCTTTGGAAAATCCTTAGGGCAATATTTCAAGATTTTTCTCGGGACCATAAAATGAATACACCCCTGTTTGACAGTCCGGCTGGGACCCCAGCCCCACTGAAAATTTGGCAAAAATTTCGTCTCCGGTGGGAAAATATCCTGAAATTTCAGCCCCACTGGGAAATTGACTTTTATTTCATCTCAACTCGAGACTCAATATTTAAAAATTGCACTCCAAACCATCCCCACTGGATTGTTTAAACTTGCATGGAACAATAGAATTTTTATCCCTATCGGGATCGCGATATAATTTATATAGTCAAGAAGTAAACCTTCAACTACACGTTTTTTTTTATTAGAACACCTAAAATTTGGCTGAGCCTGGATGTGCTTATTTTTTTTAGCAATTTTCAGCCTGAAATGTTCTTAGATGCGTTCTTAAATTTTCAGACTACTCTAAATCGACAATATGATACAAAATAAAGAGCACTTAAATTTGGCAAAATTTTGACAATATTTGACTCTTGACTTTTGAAGATCCACCCCTAAATTCGGTTAAAACTGCTTAAAAAGAGGAAAAAATTGTAGTTTCTTGTCATTTTTTTTCAAACTGAGGCTGGGCATGTTCTTAAGATGTTCTTAATTTTTCGACGAATTTCAGCCCATATGTTCTTATAAACTAGGTTCTAATAAAAAAAAAACGTGTACTCAAAATGGAAACAATAAAGACAAAACTCACAAAACAAAAAGACAATATAAATACAACAATATATATAGTCTAGAAGTATAAAACCTTCAACTACTCAAAATGGAAACAATAAAGACAAAAACCCACAAAACAAAAAGACAATACAAATACAACAAAAATCTAGAATGAACATTCACAGAAAATCAATCAGGTTGGAGTAGAAAAGGAAAATATGATGACATAGAAATCCATCAATGTAAAACTAGTGATCTAAAATGACTTTAAGGAAGAAAGTAACTCAATATGAGTTAAGATGGAATGAAGTAACTCAATATGAGTCAAAAAATATATTTCAAGAAAACACATTATCTGTTCCTCAGTTTTCGACCTACACAGGATTTCGGCCTTTTACGAAAATATCCTCCTATATGATGGAAATAGGGTTGTGTAGGTAGGCCAAGCAGTGTTAATTAAACACCACCACAGATAAAAGATAGTAAAAAGATGTGTTTATTGAAAGTATAAAACGCGCGCAATAATATAAAATAAACTAAAACGTAAAAACCACGGAACCAGCCGAAGAAACTAAAATTACAATGAGAAAAGAAGTATACTTTCTACTAGACAAAGTTGCCACACCTTTGACACGTTTCTGCCACAACGTTGAAGAAAGCATACTAGAAGAGAAGGAACTGGGATTGGATTGCCACTATCCAACCCTGTGGCTCTCACACACATTTTACAGTTCAAAGAATAAGATGGAAAGAGTGGGGAAAGAATGAGAATTTAAAAAATCGGACTACAACCCGGTTCGAAGCCCCGTACACCGTGACCGCTCACCGCAAGAGCTGGCGAACGAGTGAATCTTGAGAGAGTTGAAATCTTGAAAATTCTGAAAAATGACGAACTATAACCCGTCGAAGACTGCAATCTAACTTTGCGTTTTCAGCACCTTGACATCGCATTCTTTGTATAAAAACTTTGGCTTTAACTTTCAAGTCCTCGAAAAGTAACGTAGAACGAGCAATCCTGAGAAGTTCACCAACAAAAGAAGAATAAAAAATCGATTCTGGCAAGTTGCTATCTTTATGTGGCATTCGGACTATGGAAAAAGGAAATGCATCCCGTTTATCAAACAACTTATAAATAAATATCCCGTCTTTGATGGTAATATCCAGGTTTAAAAAAGAAGCATGATTACCCGAGTGCTCAATTTTGAGTTCAAGCTCATCTGGATAGATATCTCTATACACAGACTGAAACAAGTTACCGTCATTGATAGCACACAAATCATCAATGAATCTTTTAGTCGAATGAAAATGGCGAGCCTTAACCTTACTTTCCTCAATGACCCTGCTCATATATTTTTGTTCGTATTGGTAGAGGAAAAGATTAGCCCAAAATGGCGCCGGATCGATTCCCATGGGAATCCCGATCACTTGACACATAACAATATCACCTGCATTGAAAAAACAATTTTTTATCAGATGTTTCATAGCAGTTTTCAAAGAATTCTGTGTAAAAGACACAGAAGATTTGGGTTTTGTTTTTGACCAATATGCTTTATCATTTTTAGAAATAGCGATAAACTTGCAGTTACCTGCATCAAATACAAAATCAATGACCTCTGATAGTTCTTTAATCAGTTTGTCATGAGGAATCTTTGTGTACAATGTACTAAAGTCAAAGGTGGAAATAGATTTGGCGTTTTTCTTTTTATTGATTCGGTTGAGTGAATCTAGTACTGGATCACAATTTTGAAGTACCCAAAATTTATTATAATTGCTCAAAAACTTTGCTTTTGTATGGAAATTTTCAACTTGTCTGTAAACAAGCTTAAAAACTAGACTGACAAATCTAGAAATCAGTTTGGTGGAACAATGTTTTGAAGCGATAATGAAACGTTTACCAGTAGGAGTCTTGTGTTTCTTTGGAGTCCAATAGATACATGGAAGATCCAAGTCCTTCTCAGAAACAGCAAGACCAAAACGTTTAGAAAAACGAACATTTTCATTCACCATTTCTGCTTTATTCTGATTAACTCTAATGTATGTTTCATTTCCTGCACCCAAAATCCCAATCTCCTTCAAAATTACTTCAACATAGAAACGTTTACAAATAAATGCAACGTTATTACCAGCTTTATCAATGGGGACAATAACAAAATTAGTGTGTAAAACATTCAAATAATCAGTAACATCTTGTCTTTTGAGCACAGAGCTCACTTTATTGTACCTGATCTTCTTTTTCAAAAACTTTATCTTTTTATCCACCTGTTTTAACATTTCGACTTTCCATTGAAGAAAGTTTTCGTCAGTCTCATTAATTTTGGCTGAAGTTTTATTCACAAAACTATCCAGACCACTAGAAATAACATCTCTGCATTTATTCCAATTGATATTTCGAGGTTCACGATAATTTGGTCCCTTGGATATCAATTTTCGCAAATGGTTATTTTTAATGAAACTTAAATCTCCGGTCATGACATGACCATGGTCTAGATCAATAAAAGGAGAATCGTGACACTCACAAGATGGAAGGTTGGTGCCAAAAGTTTCTAAATCTGCTGTATTGATGGAATTTACAGTTTCTTTATAATTAAAGATTTTGTTTCTAATCGTAGGAGTTAAAGAGTAAACAATCGATGGTGGATCTTTTTGAAGTATTTCAGGAAGTTTGGAATTCACACAAGGCTTTGAAAGTATAAAACGCGCGCAATAATATAAAATAAACTAAAACGTAAAAACCACGGAACCAGCCGAAGAAACTAAAATTACAATGAGAAAAGAAGTATACTTTCTACTAGACAAAGTTGCCACACCTTTGACACGTTTCTGCCACAACGTTGAAGAAAGCATACTAGAAGAGAAGGAACTGGGATTGGATTGCCACTATCCAACCCTGTGGCTCTCACACACATTTTACAGTTCAAAGAATAAGATGGAAAGAGTGGGGAAGAATGAGAATTTAAAAAATCGGACTACAACCCGGTTCGAAGCCCCGTACACCGTGACCGCTCACCGCAAGAGCTGGCGAACGAGTGAATCTTGAGAGAGTTGAAATCTTGAAAATTCTGAAAAATGACGAACTATAACCCGTCGAAGACTGCAATCTAACTTTGCGTTTTCAGCACCTTGACATCGCATTCTTTGTATAAAAACTTTGGCTTTAACTTTCAAGTCCTCGAAAAGTAACGTAGAACGAGCAATCCTGAGAAGTTCACCAACAAAAGAAGAATAAAAAATCGATTCTGGCAAGTTGCTATCTTTATGTGGCATTCGGACTATGGAAAAAGGAAATGCATCCCGTTTATCAAACAACTTATAAATAAATATCCCGTCTTTGATGGTAATATCCAGGTTTAAAAAAGAAGCATGATTACCCGAGTGCTCAATTTTGAGTTCAAGCTCATCTGGATAGATATCTCTATACACAGACTGAAACAAGTTACCGTCATTGATAGCACACAAATCATCAATGAATCTTTTAGTCGAATGAAAATGGCGAGCCTTAACCTTACTTTCCTCAATGACCCTGCTCATATATTTTTGTTCGTATTGGTAGAGGAAAAGATTAGCCCAAAATGGCGCCGGATCGATTCCCATGGGAATCCCGATCACTTGACACATAACAATATCACCTGCATTGAAAAAACAATTTTTTATCAGATGTTTCATAGCAGTTTTCAAAGAATTCTGTGTAAAAGACACAGAAGATTTGGGTTTTGTTTGTTTATATATATATAATTTTTATCCTCACTGAGGAAAAAGTTCCACCGGGCCTGTGAGATAGGGGTGTTGAAATCTACAGTCCAAATATCTTTTATCATCTAATTATCCTTTTAATTTTATTATATGGACAAATTAAATAAACGATTGATCTTCATGATGAAAAGAATAAGCTGAAACTTCATGTCTGTTAAAATCTGTATATTCGACCTTCACTACAAGACGTCATCATCAGAGTATAGAAGTCTATCAACAAGAAAGAGATGTTAAATCAAATTTGGAATTGGCTAATAAATCTCTGGTTATAGACCTTTTCATAAATTACGTCACGAACATCACTTGCCTCGTTTTGAAATTATTGCCATGGTGATTAACTCCTAGCGGATTTTATTTAAACTACTTTCTTTTCATAAAAAAATCATTCAATGTCTCAAGGGACATAATCACCATAGTGATTGTTTGAAATCGGGGCAAGTGATGTTCGTGACGTAATTTATGAAAAGATCTATTCTTATCCTTATCTAAAAATCAATCATCATCACTACTATCATTATCATCTCTGGCATTACCGCAAGCACCACCTCCATACGCACCACTATCTTGAATCATTCGTTTCTTTTCTTTCCCATTACTTTTTTGTTGTTCTTTTCGCTTCTTTTCTTTAGGAGCATGTTTCATAATGTCACCTATCATCCAATCCAAATCGTTGTCTTTATACTTTTCTTGTAAGGCATCTAAAACGTTAAAATGAGAATGAATTTTTTTCAAAATTTAGAAGTTAAACAAGTTAAAGAGATTTAAAATGTTAAAATAAATTTATGATCGATAAGCACTCTTGTAACAACAATACTTTGACGTAGGAAGCATTTCCATATTGAGGGGGGTTGAAGTCTAGTGACACCGTGAAGGCCAAGCATGGTTTGGCCCGAGGGGGGGGATTTTGAAAATTTGAGCTCTAGATTGCTTGAAAATGCACTCAATCGTGACAATTATGACAAACTAAAAAAGAAAACTTTGCATTTTGCAAAAAAATCATTTTTTTTTATTATTGAGGGGCATAGCTCCCCCCCCCCCTGTGCCCCCAAGTTGCTACGGAACTACAATATATAAAATGAGAATAAAGACTTTGAAAGGCGGTATTCAGTAATAATCATCATGGTTTCCAATTACAAAGTGTCCCGAAAAAGAGCACTGTGTCAGACTACCACTTCTATAAGTACAAAAAACAGCTGTGTTTGTATCACAAGATCTAATAATGCTCTTTAAGACAATCTTTAATTCGTCGTTCGACTAAAGATATTCCAAAAATAGTTTCAGTTTATTCTGCTGCCCCATTCTAAATAATTTTTGAATGTTATAGGTTTTTGCATTTGTGTTTCATTGTTGCATTATTGTGATTTAAGTATCGTGAGCTGTTCCATTCAAAGTCCATACAGCGGTGGGCGAACCTTTCTATTCAAAAAAAAAATGTTTGAAAAGTAGGGTTACCCCTGCAAAATTGCAAAATTTACAAAGAAAGCCTTGGAAAAATTCATTAAAGTGACATTAAAGTGGACAGACTAAAACCTGTCTTTTATCCCCTGGAAATGCTCGTCCACCCCCTGTATGGGTATAAAATGGAACGACCCATTACCAATGTAATTAAAAAACAATCTCGGTCATATATACTTACAATCTTACAAATCTAACACAGAAAAGTGGACATAGTACTTTTTTTCGGGACACCCTGTAGAGGTGAGCTATACATAGGCGGTAATAAATAATGATAATTTAATAACAAAACTATCAAAAACATTGCGAATCAAGTACACTAAAGAAATTATCTACACCACAAATTTGGTATAATTTAATTGTTATAAGTTGGATAATATTCATAGAACTTACTCATAATGCACGTATAATGATGTGTGTCTTGAAAGTTCAGTTTTCCTTTCTTGCCAGCTTTTGAAAATTGACCTTGCACAGCTCTAGTCATCAGCGAGTCCAATGCCGAAAGCAAAGCCTTTCTCGCAGGTTTGCCAGATGATAATTGTCTTATGAGTCTTCGCTGAAATGTGTAAAAAATATGTACAAATTTAAGCAAACAAGGGGCAACCAAAAGCCATGTGCTGATTGTATGATATCATATTATATTTCAAAACATCGCCAATTTTGGCTGATTTTCATTTTCCCAGATAAAAAGGTCAAAAGTTTTCTTTAATTTACAATTTTTCTTTTCTTTTACAGAAAATATCTCATTTGAATGATGAATTTCCCACCTTTGAGCTAAGCTTAGCATCATAATTTTCTTTTGCAAATTTGAGCTATAGTATGATAAAAATACTATGCTTATAAAAAAGAGCATTGATTACCAAGATAACTTAAGGTGCCTGATAAACCATATTTAATAGACACGTTAGTTTGGGTTGAAAATTATATCTTGTTAATACCTCCAAAAGAAAATGGACTAAAATCAGGCTAATCTATGTACCAACAAAATGAGAGACCTTGCAATTGACAGCTGAAGATGTTTTCAAAAACTAATAAACGACGGGTCCTTGCCGTGGATGCAAGAAAATCGAGGTGTATACTTCAAATTATCCTCATAAGGAATAAGGTTGGTATAACAAGTCTGAGCCGTACCTTAATCTTTCGTTTTTTGCTGCTCTGCTTTAGCTCTAATTCCTCTTTTTTGAATTCTTCCATTGAGGAACTTGCCACAAGGATTTGATCTCCTGTATCATCGCTTTCTTCGGTGTCCATGTTTGAATTCTGGAGTAGACTTAGTATACGATCTTGATTCTGACTCAGTCGTTGAAACTCCATCATGATCGTATATTGAAAATCTGAAAATGAAAGTACAATGATGCAATTACTAATTTGATGTACACACTTTTTCACTAGTTCGTGTTTTAGCGTTCATCTAACGTTATATTAATTAGATAAGCACTGTGTGATATGACATCGGGATAGCTCCAAACAAGTTAGAGAGGGAGAGATATTAAGAAAGCAGGTAAAAGGACTTGTATCAAAGAACTTTATTACGAACTTACGTTTATTATTCATTTCTTTAAAGTTGACCACCAGCACTTGGGTATTTTGATGTTTGCCGAACGGGCGATGACATTGTCGTCGAAATCAACGATTGATCACCTAGAGAGGAATATTTAAACTATCAGTGTCATGGAAATGTATATATTCTTCACGAACCGAAACGTAATTTAACGTATTTTAATATAGCATAGAGTAACTACAAATGTGGAAATATCTGGGTGTTCCTATTGCAGAAAGCATTCAAAATCTTACTTTATCCAAAAATAATTATTGTATGTACACAATTAACTTAAAATATCTCAAGACATCATACCTTGTGAATTGAATCCAGGAAGGATTGGAATGAATGCATTACTGGTATTACTGGGTTGCTCTGTCGTGGGCGAAAAACTCGATCTGACCATTTGTGATATATTGGCTAGAACAAAAGAATTTCTTTCTATTGATATTTAACCTATGCAAAAAAACCTATGCGATCGGCATTCCAATTTAAGAAGTAATTCAAGGATCTGAGCCCCTCCAATGCATTTTTTACATTACATCACTTTTACAACAACTAATTCGTTAAGGTATACCTTTGGCCCGTTAACTTTAAACCTTTACAACTTTTAAAGATCTACTATAAAACTTACATTTGTTGTAAACAGGAGAAACTAGACTTGTATTTCCCCTTGGTTTTCCCTTGGTTGTTACTAAAACGAAAAATAAAAAAAATGAATTTAAGGAGTGTTCTCTTCAGCTTAAACTTTCTTTTAATTCCTATTTACTAGTCCGAAAAAGCAACCTTTTTAAAAGAGATAAAGTATATCTGGATCTCAAAATATCTCCACAGATTCACTAATTTTTAAGGTTAAAATATACTTGAGAGGGACCATTTTCAAACTCTAGTGACACTACAGTACCCATCTCCTCTCCAGATAATGTTGGATGAAATTTCCATTCAAGATTTTTAAAAGATTATAATTTTACAATATATAAAAAAAAGGTGTAATGTTACCTTTGCCCAAAACAGGAGAGCGAAGCTGGAAAGAATTTTCTTCAACTGTTTGTTTGGACGATACTAAAGTGATATAAGTGGCAAATCAAATAAAATTTACAATTTGAGAAGAATCGAATTTAGTGTTGCAAACTTAACGATTTTTTTATGGTACCGAATCTGATACCAAGCAATGGAGGTATAAGGCAAAAAGAATTTCACACAAATAATCACCTGTGGCTGCACCTGGTAGCGAAGGCAAAGAACTTTCAATCGCAAATTGAGGTTGACTTGTATTTCTTTCTTGGTCTATAAAGTAGACGAGAAATGCTTCATCATAAAATGAGCTGTCATCGAAATTGCGTATTCATCGCAATGGGCTCTTCCAGAAAAAAAATTTACATGGGGGGTGGAGTATATATTGTCCGGGGGTAGCAAAAAATCATCAAAATTTGCCTTGTCCGGGGTGTAAATTTGCTCTGTCTGGGGGTAATTTGGTGTGTCCGGGGGGTCAGAAGATGCTTGTCCGGGGAGTAAAACCTATTGTCTGAGGGGCCAAAAGTCACCCTGTCCGGGGGGTAAATCACTAAAAATTGTTATATCCTCCACCCCTCATGTAATATTTTTTTCTGGAAGAGCCCAATGGCGTCAATGAATTCGAAACTGTCAAATTTGAAAAATCAAATTTGAGATCTGAAGTAGCCGTAGGAAAATGATAAAAGAAGGAACTAGGGTATAATAACGGTCTGCTCAACCCTCAACCCCGTATTAACTTAAGAAAAAAAAATTTAGCACTTACGACTTGGCTTCTTCTTAACGGGACTGTCTTCAGCTTCCGTAGTTGTGTATGATCCAGTTTCCAATTCTTCAAAGTTGTCTTAAATAGAATATTAAACTTTATCTTAAGATAAGATGGGAAATTATACAAGCTTTAGCCCAGATTTAAATATTTGGCCATTTTCTCAAGACATCGATCCACTGGAAAAAGAAAAGCTCATACTAAAATCAAGGACCAATGATGTAAGCATTATTTTCTATGCATGTTTAAAAATACATTTACTAACCACTAGATCTCTTGACTTCTAAGACTGGAAATGATTTCCAATTTTTGTCTAGCGGAGCGAGACTGATGGCCAATTGTCTGGCTTTGTGTGCTGGCCACCACATCGTATGTCCTTCCATCCAATGCTTTGGAATGGTGGCCTCGACGATTTTGTTATTTTCAAAACATTTGACTAATACGTATGCCATTCTGAAAAAAAAATAATTGATAACATTTTCTCATTGCACTCGTTTAAGCATATTAGATTAGGATTTCGGTAGGTCGCGAGATTTACTGAATTTTACGACAATTAATTTTAAGATAATTAAAAGGATAAACACTGCTGACAACTTTTTAGGAAGCCTTACTTTCATAAACGTTCATTATCGTCTGTAGTATTTGGAGAGAGATTAACATTCGCAAAAAAAGTCAAGATTCACGAAAACCACGATAGTTCGTAACCTGAAAAGTCTCAAAAGTCTATGAAACTTTCTAAAATAATAAAATGCTCAAAGAAACACTTTTTTTCTTCATATAGTAATTACAAATAAATAAAGCTTGGTACTTTTAGGCAGAAGAAATACATTTGGGAAACAATAAAATACTGCAAAGAATTCAAAGTAACAATAGGTCTATACCAGTGGATACAAAATTTGCATACACGACCTTAAATATAATTGTGTAATCTCTAGGTCCGAAAAACTTGATTTCTTAAAGGTTTTTTGATAGAATTTTGAATAACTTCGAATTTTACGACACTTTGGGATAAAATTCTGAAATTAGATATTTTATGAACATTTTATAAGAGGTTGTAAAAAAGTGAATTATACAATTTATATCGATAATTAAGTTTGGAAGTTAAAAAAGTCCAAAATCCAACTTTGTAGGTTTTAACGAGTATACACTTGTACAAGCACTACGACCGTAAACCATGATAACTCTGGAAAAAACTACTAACAATTTCAAAGAAAATTTTAAATCTGTTTCAAAATTTGACTCGTTATTGCAGGAAGACATCTAAATCAATGAAATTACAACAAAGTCATTTCGATACGGTAAACATACACACTTTTTCAGGAAACTTTCTTTACTATAGTGTCGCTCCTCTGCTTGCAAAGTTCCTTTCAAAAGAAATATACCAACTGATTTAGAGTCGATACCCATTAGATTGAAATACGAGGAAAGATTTGATAACGTATAAGTGTTGCATAAGAAGGCACCACCATTTTCTTGCCTTTTCACAAAAACTAAACGATGCGAAGTTAAAAAGCATGAATTTTTTCCATCAGGTTTGATTTTCATCGCCACGGGTTTATCGAGATAGTAACTAGCATCTAATTCTTCTGATCGTTTCACAATCTGGCTAAGTATATTTGATTTTCCTCTGACGAGGCGTTTCAATTTTTGTAAATGATTCTCGAAAGGAAAACAGGAAAATGCAATCAATGGTAGCTGGAAATAATACACATCGCTTGAAAGGTGCAGTAGATTATGCACGTTGAAGACGCAAAACGTTTCACCATAATACATATGAGCATTAAGAAAAAATATTTCAAAAGTTCTTTTGCAACATCCAAATTTGCATTACGAATTGCATCAACTTCTTCACTTAGTAACCTGATTGCAAGAGAGAAGCTCAAAAAGTGTTTCCAAGCGTCTGAGGAAAGATATGGCCGCAGTACAACCAAACCAGTGTACAGGAGGAGCGATTTGAATTCAGTGGCTTTCCATCTGTCTAAATCCGAAATACTTCGAGGTTGTCGGGCAAAATCAGATGGTAATTTGAGATCATCAAGATTTCTAGATATCGCATTCAGATAGGCAGTAGATAACTTTCCAGCTTTTATCTTCTTGTAAGAACCTTTTAGATAATAAAGTAGACGGCGAGTCACTCCAAGGTAAACCAAGTGCATAGGGTCCAGTGTAAAATCTCTGATAATGTCAATTGCCAAGCCAACAAGTTCAGACTCATCCAACTGATGGCGCTTGCCATCGTCATCGGGCAAGGCGTATCCATTTTGACGAAAAACTTCATCTGTACGCTCTTCAATCGGAGGATCAGATTCAGGATCCCACCTGTCATAAACAATCCGATTTCTAACACTTTTACCCTTTAGAGAGCACCTTTCGCAGGCATAATAGCCTGTATGTTGAATGGTGCCTCTAAGCCCTGAACGTGCTGGAGCGTCACAAGTGAAGCAAAACAAAGACACTGATCTATGGACGCCGTTAAAAACAAAACCATTGGTTATTAAACGGTTTGTTTCAATAACAAAATCTCGAACAAACTCATTAAATGGGGGCTTTGATTTACCACAATAAAATGCCACCGCTATCGGTTTGAACGGGTGAAATCGAATCAGAATTGGCCAAAGATTGATCGAACTTGATTTGAAGATTGGAAGTCCATCGATGTTGATGAATAAAACGATTGAACGTGGCTCGTCGTGGTAAGATAATAGTTTTCGTATCCGGTTTTCCACGCCAATGTAGATATAGTGCCCAACACCCATTGGCGTTTGAAGTACATCTCTTTGAGTATTTAGTAAGGTCCTGCTGTCCTTTGGAACATCACCACCAAGTTCTGCAACGATTCCCAAAATTTCATTAATGCAAGCTCTGGTACAGTTATTATTTATGGCCCAATTTTTCAATTTTTCACACAACACATCATCATCATTTTCATCATCTAAACACTCACTATCGGATTCAGAGGAGGAGGTGGCAAATTCAGAATCACTTGTCAAATCAGAAGGAGAAGAAACACCAAGAACAGCACCTAGACCAAGACCAACATTAACTTCTACACCAAGACCGAGACCAGAACCATCATCAGTATCTATATTGACATCACCGTCTTGGATATCCGAGATCATGCTATTATCTGATGGACCAGCATCGTCGACGACCATTGAAGCTTGAGTATTGACTTCGTCATTTTCATCACTCGAACTAAAATTTTGATGGCTATTTGAAACAACTGTGACTTGCTTTCTTCTGTCCCTCCATCGCTTCAACCTTAAATTTCAAGATAATAATTTCTTTTATTTTCTAGCCTAACTAAAACTGCAGAAAGAAATATCCTGCTACTGAATCACTTTAGATCTGTAGCAATATACTGATAGGCAATAAAGTATTTGGAAGTTTATTCTGACTTATATCATAAAATTTACATTTCCGATATTGATACCATAGGCGTAGCGAGATTCCCTGCAAAATTTATGGATGAAAGCGGTTATTACGACACTGTAATTATTGTCTTTGTTTTATCAAAAGATAATAAATTATGTCATAAACGTCTGCACTCCGACTTCACAAATGTTGCAGGGTATCTCGCTATGCCTTATTATTTATTTGGAGAAATTTACAGCACGCACTTCAATGAATTGCAAGACTAAATAATATATACTATATCCTATTCACCTTTCTTTATTTCGAGCTTTTCTATCCATTTCATAACAACTGCATTGCAAAGCCAAGCAAAAGATAACTAAAAATGGAAAAATTATTTTCTCTTATAATAACTGTTGTATAAAATAGGATGGAAATCTTACAAAAAAGATGGAATAACTCATGATATTCTTTGCACTAAATAAAAGACTCGATTCCTCTCAGCAGATTTACATAAATATAACAAACCCAGAGCCATGCCGGTATTGATGTCAAAGATAGGTGTACATACATACATACATAACTTCATCCTACTCAGCGAGAAGGTGAAGTGAAAGATAGGTGTAATGGAGGCTTAATGTTCCTGGGTTAAGATACTGGCCAAGGAGCCCTTACTCTTCTGACTAATCTTTCAGTTTTTGTTTATTATAGAAATACAAGCACACAGAACAAAAAAACAACATCATTCTTAATGGCCTTGTGCTTAAGTACTAGAAGCCTCATTTTAAAAGGCGCTAAAGTCTGATTGGGCTCTTCCAGAAAAAAAATTTACATTGGGGGTGGAGGATATAACAATTTTTAGTGATTTACCCCCCTGGACAGGGTGACTTTTAGCCCCCCGGACAATAGGTTTTACCCCACGGACAAGCATCTACTGATCCCCCGGACACACCAAATTACCCCCTGACAGAGCAAATTTACACCCCGGACAAAGCAAATTTTGATGATTTTTTGCTACCCCCCAGACAATATATCCTCCATCCCTCATGTAAAACCTTTTTCTGGAAGAGCCCATTTTTCCTAAACAAATTCTTCCCTTCAATCTGAAATTTTTTGTTTTTAAATAAGAGTGATTTTAATTCACAAGGAGCAAAGTTGTTCAGTAAGAAGAAAAGATCAGCAAGAAGAAAAGAAAAACTAATTTTTGTTTATTCAGCACGAAATCAAAGACTAAGTAACAATAGGAGACACCGGCCTGATATAAGACATGACGTGTCTGATATGAAATAGGAACACTTATGTAAAACTAAAACCTTTAAAGTGACTTGAAATATTTTACCACACTAAGCTTCTTAGTTAAGGCGTTTTGACATAATTAGGTGATTTAAAGGTTTTTTTTTCCTTTATTAAGAGGTGGTAAAATTTTATATCAACTTTTTAGGTGCACACGTCAGATATACCAAAATTAAGTAAATGAACCATAAATTCAGGAAAACAAAAAAAAATTCATTTTACATAAGAAATAGACTTGGGCTCCTTTAGAATTGGGGAACCTGGATCTCTTTCAAATTTAAGAAGCCTTTAAAATGAATTCACTTCAAAAATCTCACGTTACTTGGATAAATGTTTTAGACTTTTTGGTTGAGAGATTGTGTTTTTCCTGCTTTTCTTTTCAAAACATGGGAAATTAAGAAAAAATGTTAGACAAGAATTATTTAATTTGTTGTTTCACGGGCCAAGCTACCCAAAAAAGAGGGTCGGTCGGTCGGTGAAAAAACTAAAATAAAAGTAGAGTTTCACCTAAAAACTACAGTACTACATATCTTTACAAAAATGCGAAATAGAAAATAAAAAGACACATAAAGCTCGAATTTATACCAAAATTTTGAGAAATTTGACAGTCTGTAAAGCACTTGAAATAAAAATATACTACCAAAATTATGAATTTCAGGGTCGGTAGAGCCAGTAAAACAACTAATCAAATTGGTCTCGCCTTAGGGGGAAATTAAAATTATAGCAACTTGGGCATGATTACCTTTATAAATGGAATGACAAACAAAGTGCTTGTTTCCTTTAGACGCCTTCCACAAAATTTAAAATGTTGCGTAAATATCACACACAGGTCGCACGAGTCCCATAGACACAAACATTTGTACATCACTGGGAAAAATGTGAAAATTTCTCCATGGTTTCCTGGAGGTGATATCATATAGAAATTAGTAGTTTCCAATAGTTTTCCCAAAACGAAATCAGGTTACACGCGAAATTTCCGAGGTAATTTCCCGAAGCGGAAATTATGTCGAAGTTTACAATGTAGTTTCCGGATAAAACGGAAAAGTCGAAATTCGAAATTTCCCATGGAAAAATCTTTCTAAAGTGCTAGTGTGCAAGTGGTTTACAGGTAGTGAAATTATGCATGTTTAGTTTCCACGAGAAAATTTAGTCGAAATTGCTCATGTAGAAAAGAAACTTTGCGCATGAAACTCCGAGTTTCATCGAAAAGATTGCTTGCAAATTAGTCAAATTCGAGCGATTTTTCTCTTCATTTAGTAGTCTAGCAAGCTAGACGACTAATTTATACATAGTAGAAATAAAGCAAAAAGTAATGTATGGAACAATTTTAGTCGTCTAGAAACCTTTGTGCACTAACTCCAAACAAAAGAAAAGTGTCAATATTGCAATTATACTTTTTCCCGTTCATTTGAGTTGATTTCGTTTTGAGAGTTTGTTGTTGCTTGATAAATTGTTTTCTCGCTATGCAAGTTTCTGCGTAGCTAGCCCCTGTATCTATAAGGCTAGAACACCGGATTCTTCCAGTCGTTTATACAAACTAAATCCCGTATTATTATTAGTATTGTTATTATTAGTATTACACGCATTATAAACGACTCCAGTCTATTCATTTAGGTGAAATAGGGCGATCATTCTGTCAATAATGTAACTTTTTAACTTTAGCTTTAAAGTATTTAATATCCAATAAATACAACGGCCTATAATGCTTTAAGAAAATTGTAAACATTTATAAATTATACGTTCATATTACATTTATTTTCTCATCATCATACCATTGAAAGTCTATACAAAATATATATAATAGAACATAAAGCTACAAGTAGGAAAGATAAAATTTTCAAATGTGCATCGTTTTTAAAAATGACAATACATCAAGAGGGACTTTTAAGCACAGGACAAAAATGATCTCCATAACTTGTAAATGTTAAGAATGATTAGTTGATAGAGATTGATATGGGAAATTTATTAACTGGTTGAAGTAAAAGCCGGTCCATACAAGAAAATGCACTATTTTGATTGGTTCTCTAGCGGTCAATATAATACGGTAAAGACCACTTCAGTGCTTTGGTCAAACTGACGATGATTTTGAAAAAGGAAATTTGTTTCATAGAAAAGTTTCGTCAGTTTGAACATGATTTAAAAAACTGACGTTGCAATGACTTCTCATAAGAAAGTGACGTCAGAATAAATCAAAGAAAATATTTGGTAAAAAAGAATATGAGTGGAAAATGTAATTTTTTTGGCCAGAAACACACAAAGAATGTTCACCAGTTAATAAACACAATAATATAACTGTTTTCTCGGTCAATACGTAAAATATTGACCTTATCCTGCGCACAGACCTCGCAAGCTCGGTCTGTACTTCGGCTGCGGTCAATATTTTACCGTATTGACCTCCAAACCAGTTATTATTGTATTAATATTACTGCGAATAAATAAATTAAAATATACAAAATTGACTATATTCTTTCAAATGAGTTGTCTTTTAAATAAATTAAATAAATAAGCCTCGTGATTCTCAAAATGTTTTAATTTTGAGCCGTGAACGATTCTTAAGTTTCAGAAAGGTAATAAAATAAGACTTCTTCGAATTGGATAAAATTCATTGTCATTTAAAAAAAAAGATTTCTTTTGGTTGTGGCTTGAAAAACTTTCTGAGTTTTTGGCGTTCGTCAAGATTTCGAAAAAGATGATAGTCCACCAATTTTGTTAGTTCGTTATTCCATTGGCAGTATCGCATTCATCCATTTTGAGTTCCATATTGACTGATCAATTCACCTAAGCATCGTCAAAGGAGCTCCTATAAAAAAAATTAATAAGTTTGATTACCATCTACTTGGAAAATAAATGGCTATCCAAATCATATAAAAACTTTCTTTAAAGACTTAAACAGTAAAATAAATAGACATCAAATTAAACATTGGAAAGAAAGACAGCAATATTCTCGAAAGGAATAAAAAATTGTGAAAAGACAAAAATTAAAAAAGTCTTACTTTTTAGGAATTACAGCTCTAATTCCGAGCCAGCAAAGTGAATGTACCATCCAATTGAAGTGCTGAAAATGGGTAAAAAAAATTATAAGTCACTTTAGAAAGCAAAGTCTTTCAACATCAGACAGTGCAAAAAACTTTATAACGGTAGAAACAACCCAACACCTACATCAATTGACCTTCTTCAAAATGATCTATCTTCAATCCCCATGCCATATTAATTTCTCAAGTTTTGTCATAAGATATATTTGCAAAAAAAGAAGACCAATAAAACATGAAAATATTTATTGAATTAATAGTTTCAAAATATTTATTTGTCGTAAACTCATAAACTAGCCATAAGCTTTTTATGAAAACGGGTCTCAAGTTTCATCAAAAGATGCCACATACACAATCAAATGTGTAGACCCAAGGAACAATGAAAACTTACACGTATCTGACTAAGCGGTTTAAAATCAATTCTTTATTCCACAAATTCATTTGTCGTAAACTCATAAACTAGCCATACGTAAAGTTTTTTATGAAAGCAGGTCTCAAGTTTCATCAGAAGATGCCACATACACAACAAAAGTGTAGACCCAGAGAACAATTATAACTTACACGTATCTGACTAAGCGGTTTAAAATCAATTCTTTATTCCACAAATTCATTTGTCGTAAACTCATAAACTAGCCATACGTAAACGCTTTTTATGAAAGCAGTCTCAAGTTTCATCTAAAGATGCCACATACACAGCAAATGTGTAGACCCAGAGAACAATTATAACTTACACGTATCTGACTGAGCAGTTTAAAATCAATTCTTTATTCCACAAATTCATTTGTCGTAAACTTATAAACTAGCCATACGTAAAGTTTTTTATGAAAGCGGGTCTCAAGATTCATCAAAAGATGCCACATACACAATCAAATGTGTAGACCCAAGGAACAATTCAAACTTACACGTATCTGACTAAGCGGTTTAAAATCAATTCTTTATTCCACAAATTCATTTGTCATAAACTCATAAACTAGCCATACGTAAATTTTTTTATGAAAGCGGGTCTCAAGTTTCATCAGAAGATGCCACATACACAACAAAAGTGTAGACCCAGAGAACAATTATAACTTACACGTATCTGACTAAGCGGTTTAAAATAAATTCTTTATTCAACAAATTCATTTGTTGTAAACTCATAAACTAGCCATACGTAAAAGCTTTTTATGAAAGCGGGTCTCAAGTTTCATCTAAAGATGCCACATACACAGCAAATGTGTAGACCCAGAGAACAATTATAACTCACACGTATCTGACTAAGTGGTTTAAAATCAATTCTTTATTCCACAAATTCATTTGTCGTAAACTCATAAACTAGCCATACGTAAAGTTTTTTATGAAAGCGGGTCTCAAGTTTCATCTAAAGATGCCATATACACAGCAAATGTGTAGACCCAGAGAACAATTAAAACTTACACGTATCTGACTAAGCGGTTTAAAATCAATTCTTTATTCCACAAATTCATTTATCGTGAACTCATAAACTAGCCATACGTAAAAGCTTTTTATGAAAGCGGGTCTCAAGTTTCATAAAAAGATGCCACATACACAATCAAATGTGTAGACCCAGGGAACAATTAAAACTTACACGTGTCTGACTAAGCGGTTTAAAATCAATTCTTTATTCCACAAATTTATATGTCGTAAACCCTAATACTAGCCATTATCATCTGACTTACACTCAAAAATTTATTCACTTGAAACCCAAGCTTTATTGTTTAAAGAAACCCGTTGAAAGAAATTTTTGTTTTTTTCAGCTCACTAAACTTGTACCCTGTGTGTTGAAAGCGAGTTAAAATCAATGTATAGAAAATAAACTTCAAAAAAATAAACCACTTAAAAGAGAGGACACCAGTTATTTTCTATATAGACTAAGGCGTTTCTACTGTATTAAAATATTACTTCAATGAAATAGGATTAAACAGAACATGGACAAAAAGAATTGCTCTAAACAGACAAGAAACTTGTACTTAACTGTGTGATTCTTTCCTTCATTTCAAGAGATATGCATCAACAATCGCCATCTTGTTTGCCGCCAAGCCAGAGAAAGAAAAGGAAACTGGGACGAGTTTTGAAATCTTGATAACGGGCGGTATTCTGCAGTCGGTATAAGAAGCGCCCTCGATCGACACCCTTTTAATTTTTCTCAAAAACTTCAAAGTCTGAGAGCTCAAGCAAGTCGTACGGCAAATTGATAAAGCGTGCCGTGTAAACCGGGTTCTCGACCAACTTTTATCATTCTTTTACATTTTTACAACAGTGATTATAATTGATTGTAATTATTAATCCGTGTATAAACCTTCGTTTTGAAAGTCTGTCAAAATAAGAAAGTTTCCAATAGTTTCCAAAAATTTCCTTTTGAAACTTCAAGTGTAAGATTTCCGTATGTTGGAAATTATAGGAAACTCGTTGTAAAAATTTCGAAATCTGGAAACTAGTTGAAATGTGAAAGTTTCGTAAAATGGAAACTAGTTGAAATTTTTACATTTTCCCCAGTGCATTCCGACGTTGATTATAGATTTTTAAATATATTTCCATGAAATTTTCTAACAAAATATCACACCCCTTTTAAGCTTTTTTCACATGCACGTAAAATCTTACTTAAGACCTTGAAGGGTGGGGAATCCCCTTAAGCTTATGTAGTGTATTACAAACGATTTTCTATAAGGTCTAAAGTAAAATTTTACGTGCATGTTAAAATAGCTTTATATGAAAATTTGTTAAGGATAGGGTGGAAATTGACTAAATGATAGTTATATTTATACTTTAAGAAAACTTTGAGTGAGGTTGAGGTGTTGCAGATTTGAAAATGAAGCACAGCTTTTAACAGAAGACAAAGTGTTGAGCATGGGTAAACACCACATCCCCATCGCTACACCAAAAACATTCTCCAAAAAGTTTCAAAACATGTTTTTTCTGACTCAACAATACCTCTAGTATGAAAATAAACTCCATGCCCTTCAACATTTTTGATTGGAAAATTTTCTTCAGCCTCTCCTTGCCAAAGGCTCACATTAATTATATTCTGTATTAATGTCATTGATAGACTACTCAAAACTAGACATGATAATTAATAGAACAGTTTGATTACTGAACTAATTGAACTTTGTTGAACTAAATCGAATGACAAAAGTTGCTAAAATTGTGAGTATTCGATTAAGTTCCACAAAGTTAGTCAACAAAAAATGTTTGACAAATTTGACAAAAAACTCCGTTCAACAAGAAGAAAATGTTAAACAAATCTTTTCTAAGTACTAAGCGCACAACGTAATCTTCTTTTAGGAAACAAATATGTAGTCTGATTTTTAAATTCTGCTATCCACTCCATGCAAGCAGGGGGAGAAAGACTGTCGAGAACACCCTGAAAATAGTGGCCTATTTGGTCGCCACTTTCAGACAAAAACAATTTGGCACCGATTACGTAATCTTATTCAAGGATCAATCAAAACTTTTTTGTGCTCGCTCGCATTGAGCCAGACGTTACTAATCAATCGGTTATCTATTAAAATCGATATCTAATTGATAGTTAATCGATTGATTAAATTAAGTTTGATTAAGTTTGATTAATGTAATCTAAAGATCTCTATTAAAAAAAGTTTGATTAAGGTTGGTTTCTTTAATTGAACTTTATTGTTTATAGTTTAGAAAATTTGTGAGTATTCAATCAAAGTTCGACAACCGAACTTAGTCAAGCATTTTAATTTAATTGGACAACAAAGTTCGATTAAGTTTGACAAACGTTTGATTGGTTCGATTAATTACGTTTGGTCAAAGTAGTGGAGCCAGCCAAACACAAATCAAATCGGTCCAACACCAATTACCAATCAATCCTGCCTTAATCGATTGAGCAACAATATATATGAAACCTTCAAACTATTCAAATGGAGAATATGTAATCAAACTGACTGGCAGAGGGTTGGGAAAAGAATCAAAACAACCTTTAAAGTCTTTCTCAAGTCAGGGAAATTTAATGCACTGATCTATTACCTCAAGAGTCAAGTGACGTCATAGTCATTATAAAAAAACACTGGTCTGGCAATGTATTGTTTTAAAAGGCAAGTTGCGATTTGCATACTTTTTGATCACGTTACCAAATTCTCCTTTTGGGATTGGTCTAAATTTCAATCACATGATCAAAAAGTATGCAAAATAAAGTCGATTTGCGAACGCAAGCTCTAACTGTTAACAATAGAAAGAAACAAAAGCCTTCCAGACCGGGGTTTTTTATAATGACTATGGTGACGTGTCAAGTGTCTCCCAAAGGCATTAAGGTTGTTTATCAGCATACAGGATAAAAAGTTTGGGTGTGTAATAGCCAGTACACCAACAATGGATAATCTAATTCCATCCATTAAAAAAGCAGTTTCTCCATTCCAAAATCTATAAGTCAAAACCAATGAATCCCAGTATAAAATACTAAATGAAAAAGTTCAACTCAACCAACTCCAAGCAAAAGGAGAGAAAGAAAGTGAAAGTACAGAGTTTATTCTAAGAAAAAATTTACCTTGATAGCTTGAGTGTTCAGTGTTGTTGTCGTGATTTTCCAATTCAAAGTCAATTGCCGTCGACAAATTCTTTGTTCATAAAAAGTCTCTGTCGAAAAATTGGCGCCGGAAGAAAACATAACCGGGGGTTAATAGAAAATAAGTTTAACGTCTAAAGACGTCGAAAGACGTCGGAAACTGACGATCGTGAATTGGACGGGGGTTGTGTTTAAAGGAAAAACACAAAAATACTTTCTCTAAAAAAATAATAAATACAAAAAGAACGTATGAATCTTGTCAACCTATTTCATTTAATTTATTTTTATGATTTGACTTATTTGAAGTATAACTTTATTCAAAAAGAATAATTCAAATAATATATAACACCCGCAAATCTAATTGAACAACAAGTCTTTTGACTTCGAATTTACTTTTTCCGATCGTCTATAGTGGACCATTGCTGGACGTCGGTAAGACGTCGTACTAAGACCGTCTATAATTGACGTCTCAGCGACGTCTTTTAAAGACCGCGACGGGAAAGAGACGAAAGGACGAATAACGGACGTCGCTCAGACGTCCTAAAGACGTTGCGTGCCCACTGGGTACCTTCAGTTCCCAACCTCTACGGACTATACACAGTTTATTTTTTATAAGAATTACATAAATTGAGATGAGCCTCATGATTCTTAATTTTTTTTCTAATTTGAGCCTATGAATATTCTTAAATGATTCTTAAATTTTCAAGGTCGACTTTTTGAATTTTTTTTCAAGATCTACATCGGTTTTACTTACACAAGGTATTTTAGCGTTATAAAGGATTATGTAAAAATTGGGAAATTCATGTTAGTGGAATGACACTGAGGTACCTTTGAAGAATAGATTCTCGCTGATTATAAAATTATTTGAGGCTGAGAGTGATTCTTAACTAATTCTTAAAATTCTTAAGATGTTGAGCCTCATGATTCTTATAAAAAGAATTCTTATAAAAAATAAACAGTGTATCTGTGAAATGGAAGAGGATCCCAGAGCTCTAGTGCTGTCAAATACTGTTGGAAAGACAAAAATTTTGAAAATAGGTAGACGTCAATGTGAAGATTATAAATTTCTTTTTGAAAACAATGTGAAAAAGTACAAAAATGTAGAAATGTTAACTTTACGATGTACTGAGAAGGAAAGTCATTTGTTAAGAGAGTATTGTCTATTTTAAACTTGAAAAACAAAAAATATTTACAAAAGGTGTCATTTTTATTCGTTTCAGGTCTTCAATCATCTAGATCTACATCCATCGGACCATCAACACTTCAGACTACACCTACAACAACAAATAATGGACCAAGCAACCCAACTGGACCCATTCAAGCCATTGGCAGATCCCAAACTAATCATGTAACGATTATATCTCAAACCAACTCTACCCAGACCGCAACTGGACAAAATAAAACAACAACTACAACGAGAGCCAGCGAAGGTACAACTCACACAACCACAACTAGAGCCAACCAGGCCATAAGTTCCACTGGACCAAATCAAACAATTACAACAACAGCAACAACAGCCGCTCAATCTTCACAAGCAAATCAAGTGGTCCCACCTTCAAGGGAGCAAGTCCAGCAAAATATTTTCAGAAGTAGTGGGACAAATCGTAAATCTAGTGAGACTGTAACCTCACTAAAAACTCTAGTTGAGGAGTCTGATAAAAGAACTGAGACCTTCTTTACAAAAATGGTGGAGCTTCAACAGAAATTCGAAGAAACACAAAAAGAGAAAGAGATGAAATTTTAGTTAGAATTAGCTAAAGTTATGAAAAATAAATAAAAACATATGATAAAAACTAACTTGCTTTTTCATAATTTAAAGAACTAAAGTTTATTCCAAAAGTTCTGGCAGTCCACACATTTTGGTCAATTCCTCTTGAAGGAAAACGATATAATCAAAAGTAATACCTCGCTGAAAAGATAATTCTAAGTGAAAGATTATAAAATTTTAAAAATTTTCGAAAAATTCGAAAATGAAAATGAAAAACGAAGAAGAAAAAAATGAAGATTTTTTCTAATTGTTTAAAATATTTCAATTTATATTTTTCTGAAACTTTGAACTTCGCTGATTTCGAATATGTATTCAGATTTGTCTTATCTTTCTTTGACCAAAAGCTACAGTCCTCCGAAGTGGGTCCATTTAGCCTGTTTTTGCCCATTTTTGACCGTTTTAAGCCTACTTTGCAGAGAGCTGTAGCGTACAGTACAAATTTCGCCGACGCCTTTCTTTATTGCCTTGAAAAACTTTACTTGCTGCATACATTGTTAAAACATTCTCCATTTTTGTCACAGAACTGTCATAACAGGCTTCCAAAGACAAGTTTTCGGTTACTGAGGAAGAGTTATTAAATAGTTGCTACGCAAAATTTCACGAATAAAACAATGGGAGATTAACGATATTTCAATTTGGTTTAACTTTCAATGGATAGAGTTTGTGTTTCCAACATAATCGGGATTTATTTAATTGATTCTTTTGTTGTCGAGTTAACGACTTCGGATTATCCTTCTCTAATCTGTCAGAGACTCTTTGTTTGACTTTGATGGATTTAATTAAGGAAAGCTTCCAGTGTGAACGCGCCCCTTAGCTGCCCGAAAGTTTGCAATGTTTTGACTTTTGAGGTTGAATAAGAATGGTCTGCGTTTCTTATCTAGTAGCGTGAGAAATGTTTTGCTTTTACAGAATAAGTAAAGAGCCTCATGAATGTATAAAGTGGCTTTACGGGAGATAATTTTGGCGATTTTGGCGAATTTAGGAAATTGAATATTTTGCTTACTTGCCAAAATAAGATTGCGCGTAAAGTAAACTTTTTGTTTTCTTACTGGTGGCGTTTTCCATAATACCTTATCGGCCCGTTTTACGATGGCCCTTATTCTGCCACAGCCTAATTTTGGGCTTACGCCAATTAGGGCCGTAAATGCCAAAACTTGTAAAAATCGCTATTCAGGCTTCAAAACATTAGTGGATACACCTTAAAAACTACAAAATTATATCTTTTGTTACATTACATCTACAATCGGTGACATAACATAATGGCATTTTTAGTTATTTTAGCGTTTTTTCGAAAATTGAAGTTCGAGCGAAAATGTCAATTTTGGGCCTTCGACTTCATTTCATCGAATATTTCGATTTGGGAGGGATTTGGCTTCCAGGCTATATTTCAAGCCCTATCAGACAATTTTTGAACTTTTTGATCCTCAGATCCTAAGCTCGTAAGTCTTAAGTCTAGCGTTAAAACTCTACTCTTCTAACCTACTTTAGAGCACTTAAAAATCGTTTGTGGTTTTGAAATTTCGTGGGGAATCTCCCTTTAGTGCCAAGTTTTATGTCACAGATTGTAGTTTGTAGATTGTCGAGAATTTTAATTATGGTAAAGTGTCGTAAAATTCGAATTAATTCAAAAACTTTCTAAAAATCAAGTTTTTCGAACCTAGAGATTACACAATTGAATTAAAGGTCATAAAACCTATACTTTTTAGATACTCATACTTATTGTAGATATGAAAAAAATCTTTTTTTTCTTTTTCATTATTAGGCCCCAAAGAAATCTGCAGGACCTCAAAGTTCTATTTTAAAGCGCTTTTATAGGAGTCTGCTAAATTGCGTGGGTTGCGTGGGTGCGTGGGTGCGTGGGTCGATATTTTTGCGTGGGTCATTTTTTTGCGTGGGTGCGTGGGTCAAAATATTTTTTGCGTGGGTCAAAAATTTTGCGTGGGTCAAAATTTTTGCGTGGGTCATTATTTTTTGCGTGGGTCATATTTTTTGCGTGGGTCAAAATTTTTGCGTGGGTCAAAATTCTCTCTGTAATTCGAAAAAATGCCTTCCCTTGAAATTCGAACTGGTCACATCCAAAATGTTGGATGTGTTTTACATAACACGTTTTGGTTTATTTTGTTTATTTTGCATAGCTGTAGCTGTCTTTTTATAAGAGGAAGCTTTATAGAATCGTTTTAGAAGCTTTAAAGCTTCTTATAGCACGCTTTAATCTTTTGGGTTTGCTTTGAGTGTTAAAGAACAAAGCAAATGGCGAAAAAATCTGAAAATTTTTCTACAAAAGTTATATTCATTAGGCGACGGATTACTAAACAATTTAATCGCCATTCCGATACATCGGAGGGCATATCTATCTATCTAAGTACATTAAAAATTGGACGAAATAAAGACGATGTACTTTTTTTCAAAGCAATAGAACACTGGAATCCTGAAATATAGCACGCTAAAATTCAAAAGTGTGATCCTGAAGTGTGTCTACAAAAATTAGACGGGTGTGTGTTGATTCTGTATAATGTTATAGTAAATAAGTGCAGCTATGTAAAATAAACCACAAGGTGTTACTACATAAAAACTGTGTGCTTTTGTTTAGTTTTCGTAGATATTGTATAAGATAACTTGAAAAATTTAATTTGACAAAAAAAACGTCTTAGCTAACTCGAAAGTTTTAATTTGGTAAAAAAATCGAGTTAGCTAAAAAATCACCAAAAAAATAGTGACCCACTCAAAAACTTTGACCCACGCAAAAAATAATGACCCACGCAAAAAATGTGACCCACGCGAAAAATAATGACCCACGCAAAAAAATATGACCCACGCAAAAAATATGACCCACGTAAAGTTTTTTACCCACGCAAAAAAAATTGACCCAGGCAAAAAAATAATGACCCACGCAAAAAAAATGACCCACGCAAAAAAAATGACCCACGCAAAAAATTTGACCCACGCAAAAAATATTTTGTCCCACGCACCCACGCAAAAAAATGACCCACGCAAAAATATTGACCCACGCACCCACGCAACCCACGCAATTAGCAGACTCCTTTATAGTAGTGGCCAATAAAATTTGAAAATCGAATTTCTTAAAACATGGTCATGTTGCTTACCAAAATGTCACAAATTTGATGGCGATTTAGAAAAACATCAGAAACATATGAAAAATTGAAGCCAATAAAAGTTTTGGTCGTTTAGAGCCATTTTTTGACAAAACAACATGAACAGTTGCATTATGGAAATGAAATCCTGAAAAATGAAAATATTATCATGATGGAAATAAATGTCTACAATCAGAGAATTTTGGTTATTTCCTCGTTTTTCGAAATTTGAAGTTCAGGCGAAAAAGTCGATTTTAGGCTATCTCTTCAATTTAATCGAATATTTCAATTTGGGAGGGGTTGGCAGACTTCCAGGCTATATTCTGAGCCTTATTGGACTATTTTTGAACTTTTGGATCCTCAGATCCTAAGCTCGTAAGTCTCAAGTCTAGCGTTAAAACTCAGAGTTAAAACTATACTCTTCTAACCAACAACTGTAGAGCAATTACGAATCGTTTGTGGTTTTGGAACTTCCTGGAGAATTTCCCTTTTTCCTCAAATATTATGACCTTGATTGTAGTAAGTATTTTAACCATTGAATCACAATTCATCACCAGAATTGCTCCTCTTAGTTTTATTAAGTTTTGAGCAAGGGGTGAAAGTGTGTGGTTTTTAAGGTGTAATATTGTAGTTTTTCAGGTGTATTTTGATTTTAACATACAGTTTTGAAAATGTTTTGGTACCAATGATATATTTGTAACATTAATAACTTCGTGGCTGAAAATTTGAGATCGAAAGGACATTTTCACAAATTATTCGAGGAAAACCATTTTATAGTTTTAAGGTGTAAATCACTAAAAATGCATTTGTTCACTAAGCAATATAGATTTTATAAGCAGCTTTTACAAAAAAAACCATACCCAGGGAAGAAATTCATAGGGAGCCTCGATTCACCAGAAAAAGTTTCAGCCCTTACTGTTTTCTTTATCATCCGGATATAGGGGGTACCTCTTTTTTTGTAGTTTTCAAGGTGTATCCACTAGTAAAATATTAACGAAAATTTAAGTCATCTTTCCGTAGTAAACTGATGAAAATGTCATCGAAAATCACTGATTTTCGTGAAATTTTGAATTTAGAGTAAAAAAATTGGTTAGTTTCCATCTTTTATGCCTAAAATCCTTTAAATTGAGACAAAAGGGTAAAAAATTAACGCCGTTTTTAAGTAAAAATTGCAAAATTTTGGCCTTTTTTATCTTCTAAATATAAGGAACAATAATCAACCATAAAATCCCTTTGCATACGGGAAACTTTTTCGCGACATAGTGGCCTGTTGTATCAGAGTAATGATTCTCAATTCCCCTCGCATGGCACGGGTTGACCTGGGTGACGGTGCATTCACTTGCCAAGTGAATAGTAGTGCCACGGCGAACATCATAGCCTGTCTTCCAAGATGGGAATCAGGAAGCAGAGGGCGAAAAAATTTTCTAAATTTTAATAAGCAGTGGGGGCGAGCAGAGGTTTTCAAAAGGGTCGGTCGGGTGACAGCAAAGCAATATTTTTTAAGTCTAGCCTCGGTATATAATATCTTCTATACTTTATTTATAGGCATATGCCCAAAAAACTTGATGGCGTAGACAAATCCAAAACCAGCCCAATGATAACTGGGCAAATTAAATCTTTTTGGACCAAATGTGTTGGGTTGACGGAAAAGAAACCGACTTTCAACGCCACAAAAGTTCGAAAGTACGCAGTAACGAAAACCTACGAAGAAAATCCGGGCACGAAGAAAGATTTGGCAATGTTAATGTGCCATTCCGAAAAAACGGCAGCAAAGTCGTACTACTTACAAGAGAAGAGCAAAAATGCTGTTAAAACGTCGCAGACGTTACGCCAAATCATGCGGAGCAACAACTCCTCAAAGGACGAGGAAGAGGTTTTGAAGGAGATTTTTCCCGATTGCTTTAAATTAGGTAAAGCAACACTTGCCTTGATAGATGAAAAGGGACGAGAGAAACTAAATTCAACACTCCAAGAGCTAAAAAAATCGGAGAAAGAAAAAGAAATATAAGTGAAAGTGATGGTGACAGTGATTTTATACCGGAGGAAGGGGACGAGAAAGAAGCATCTATCAGCATGAACCGAGCTGATTTTACTATCCAGGACAACAATCTGATAAACAAACATTTTAAAGATCTTATCGAAAGCAAAGTCGTAATCAGAAGAAAGGAAGTTGGAGACCGATGTCAAAAATATTGCCCACAACTTTTGGAGAAGTATGGAGAATATTAATAAGTGAGAAAGTTCGGAAGGAGAGAACAAAGTATCACAAGACCGACAATTGAAAACTTGATGTGTTACCATAATTTTTTAAGAAGTTTTACGCCTAGGTAAGTGAGTCTCTTGGAGTGTGAAGCTTGATCTGATGCCTCAGGGTTGGCGGGCCTGCTAGTAACTTGCTTTACTGGGGTTGAACGCAGGTGCCTCTAACAGCTGAGGTCGAAGAGATCGCAAAATACTCTAAGTGCTCATTTGCATTTGATCTCGGCTTTTGGTTCATAAAGGAATGAAGTTTTATTTAATTTTTGAAAAGATAAGGCAACTTTCCCGGGTTTTCTCTGTCTTGGCATCTGAGTTTCTTAGAATGTGGAGCTTGATCTAAAGCCTTAGGGTTAGCGGGCCTGCAAGTAACTTGCTTGACTGGGGGTGAACGCGGGTGCCTCTAAAAGCTGAGGTCGAAGAGATAGCAAAATACTCTAAGGGCTCATTTTCTTTTGATCTCAGATTTTGGTTTTCTAGATGGAAGAAGTTCTAGCTATTTACTTGAAAAGATAGAGATTTAGATCTAGGTAACTATGATAAATTATTATGATATAAATTCAAATATTAATGCTGTTCGCACTAGGATTTAGGATAGATTTTAGCAAAGAAATAAAAGGCTGTTTTGAATATCTATTTGAGCTACCTATTTGTATATAGTAAAATTAAGTCTGAATATTCAAATTATTTTTTGAAAATTTGTTACATTTTAATTTTATTTATTGCATCAGATAATGAATGTATAGTTCTTACAGTACATGATTAATTATTTTATTATTTTCATTGTTTACTTACCTACCTCTCTAGGCTTTTTCATAAATCTTTTTTATGCCAAATGAATCAATAAAGGTCCAATCAGATTAAGAACATCAAATAAGAAATTTACCTTTGTAATATTCTTCTCTAATACTCTGCGTCTCTATATTTCAGTCAAGTTTCCGCATTCAGGTTGAGAAGTAGAGTGTGAATAATTCACTAGTATTTAATTTTTTTACATATACCGGGTGTCCCAGAAAAAAGTTCCGCTCTTTGAAGTGAATTTTCTCGAGTTCTATGAACTTTTCAATAATGAATCTTTTTGCATTGGAAAGAGGAAGGATAAACTTAAATTTTGAGGGGTCATTTATTAAATTAAGTCAACTTGATCAAAAGTTATAGCCTAAATGCTAAAATATCACTTTTCAAAAAAGTCAAAAAAAGACGAAAAAAGAGTCCTATTTATTTAGATATTTCATCTTTTAAATATCATTGAATTTCAATAATTTTAAGGTGTACATACTGTATTACTTCGAATAAACGCACCCTTTGAACAAACGTTTATTACAAAATTGTCACTTTAAAACTTTAATACAAGGTTTGATTGGTATTGAATATTTTAGTCTTTTCATATAACCAGAGCAGTAGTTTTAGTCGCTGAACCAAAGAAATTTGCATCGAAAACCTGGCATAGAACTAAAACAAAGAGTAGATTTGCTCTAAATATTCGACGTTAGATTCAAATAATACAATAAACGCCCCGTCTTTAAAACAGCCCCTTGAATAATCGAACGCCCCTCTTAAAATCGAAAAAATTAAATAAACGCCCCTAGCGTTTATTTGAAGTAATACGGTTTTAAGAATATTTACAGAGAATTTTTTTTTTTTTTTTTTTTGACGACTTATTCTATCATTAAAATTTTCTGTATCATTATTTTCAGTATTATTCCAAGATTCATTTTTAAATTTTGGACTATTTTTCATTTGTTTTACTTCTACTTATTTTAAGTAGATTTGTTACAATTTAAAGATTTTTAGTTTAGTTCACTGCAATTATAATACACAAAATTGTATTGAAATTGAATTTGCTATTTTTCTACCCTCACGAAAATATCTTAATAAGTAAGTAAAGCTAACTTAGTTCCTTTTACCAGACACGAATTGGAATTATTTAACTCTTGCTGGTGGCATTGCTCTCGTTAACTAATGAGTGAGCTTATTTATAGCACGTAAAAGCTCTTCACTCCAAAGTATAATTTGAAAATATGAACTTTGAAATAAAAAAACCCAAAGGGCATTTGTCAGGTATTTGAAAACTCAATTGGTCTATTACACAGTTAACTTACTGACGATTTTTAAACGGAGTACTTTGCCTAATTGGTGGGTTTATAATTTTTTATGTTGTAATTGTGTGAATCTAGTTCTTTCAAGTCCAAGCTGACAATTTCATTTGTAATAAAGTATAAATGAAAATTCGAAAAAGTTGGTTTTAACATCGTATCATATAAAATTTCCTAGATGTAAATCAAAAATATTCCCTCATACCCCTGATCAACTTCCGGTCATATATTTTTGTGCCAAAAAAATCCCTAAAAACAATAGCAATGCCTCGAAATGCTTTCAACTTTTTTGGATGTCTGAAAGCAAGAAAAAGGGTCTTTACCAGAAAAATTTGTTTCTCCATGAATGATCTACAAAATCCTTTTCCCCTCCCTAAATTTGTCTCATCCCTGGCTACAAAAAGATTACCCCCACGAAAAAAAGGAGAAATTCAGACTTTCAGAGATTCCTCCATCTTTTCCTTATGGCTTTTAATAAACACTTCCTGAAAGTTCTAAGTTGCTGAGACTTCTATTTGGGAGCTAAATAATTCTTAAAATGGACGTAATCAAATACCAGAATTTTTAGAGACTCTAAGGACCCTGTAAAAGGGCGATTTTTGGCCGATTTTTGGCCCCTCTTAAGGTAGGTTCCCTACCAAAAACGCAAAAACGGTCTTTATTGATCCAAATAACTTAATTTTTGGTTGAATGAAACTTCTCGAAGTGAAAATAAGAATTTTCCAAAAAAAAAAATTCCAATTTTTCAAATTTTGCTCACTTTGAGCATGATTTATAATTTAAAGGGTTCCACTCTGAAGTCAATATGTTAAATGCTTCATGGCTTCTGCAGAGTTTCTAAAAAAATGGAGAAAATCACGTTTAAAGTTTGCATTTTGGCTGAAATAAGGACAAAATATGTTTTTTGCCTTTTTCAAAAGGTCAACATATCAGCAGTCATCAAAAGTCATTCATTCAGTCTTAAAAGTCACTTTGATCACAAGGGAAATCCCCCAATAACAAAAAATCTCTAAAAGTAAAGACCAACCTATGGGTAGTCGTTAAACGTCAACTTTGAAATTATCATTTTTGGTAGAGAACCACCTTAATTTATACCTTCTCATTATATGGAACACATCCAGAAAGCTGTTAAAGACTCTGGAGTGAACCAATTTTGCTTTCGTTTGCGTCTCAAAATCAGTTTTTAAGGGGCCAAAACACTAAATATATTTTCCATTGGCACCTGTGAAGCAACTGATCGTTTTGAGAGTGTTTTTTATCTTTTCTGACTGTTGACTATTTGCATTAAAGGTGTTACTTCGTTTATCGTCACTCTAGATCCCTTAAAAATCATACTCAAAATCCAGGTTTTGAAAGATTAGCACACTTAAGATGATTTCCAAGGGCTAGCATGAAATATCTGAGTTTCCTGACTGAATGAAATCTATTTTTCCGGATACCTGGTATTATTTTGAATCATTTTGAGTGATTTGAGAGGATTAATTAATTTTCTCTCACTCTAGAGTCCCTCAAAATGTGCTCCAAACTTTACTTAGATTGATTTAGGGTGGTTTTGAGAGATGACAAAACAAATTTTGGAGGTAGGTCACGTAAATTACTGATTCTGAAAATATTTCAAAACACAAAAATGACTTTAATTAACCTCAAATACTGTCTGTCCCCTTGCCGAAATGGGTCTGGAACTTAGTACACCTTGCAGCTGTCCCAGATATCTATGGGGCATAGCTCAAAACTACCATCATCCAGGGTGCTAATTTTTGCTAGATTTTCAGTATTACATTGATTTTTCACATGAAAACAAGGTTTGGAACATTTTGCTGATGTAAATAAATGTTATATAATTCCCTTGAATGGGGCTCCAAACTTAAATTGTATTCTAAGAGAACTTCAAACTTCACTCAAAAAAACTACTCATATTGAGTGTGGGTGATCGTAGGCTCGCTAGACGCTTTTTTTATAAGAATATCTTCTATAAAGCTTTTTCCACATGTACGTAAAAAAAGTAGAAAAATCATTGATTCCTTTTTTGATAAATTTGTGTACTGTATTATGTGTAACAGCTCTTCGACAATTTTTTAAAGTTGTATATTTTGTTACTATTTATCAGACTTCAAACCCTTCTTAACATGACAATGGAAGATTACTCGGAAGCTAGAAAAAAGATAGATTTTTCACCATCATTCAGATAGAAAAGCACAAAACTTCTATTGTGAACACATCACTATTGGACAGAATGAAACTGAACATTTAAGAATCTATGTTGAAAAGGTGAGACCAATGTATGCCAAGCAAGACAGCAATCGTGTATTTACATCAATCCTTGGTAGAGAGTTGACACCTAGAGACATAAGTGATAAATAAGTAAATTGAGATTTTTCAAAAAATTTCTAAAGTATTTCCCAAAGAAAATTCAAATTTTTGCGAGAAAATGCTGATATCAGCAAATTTTCTATTTTATAAAAAAGAAATTTATTTAGAAACGTGAATGTGTTTAGAAATTATTTTTATATTATTCCCATAAGAGACAAATATTTTTTAACTATTTATTGTTTTTATATGTTTCCTATTACTTGTAGATAAATTTGAATCTACAATTTTTCTAATTACACTTGTAAAATAGCACTGACGATGGAAGTTTATTCCAAAAGGTCATTACTAATAAATATAAATAATTAATAAATAATAATAAATAAAAAATTTGAAAGCACATCGAAAAATAGCTTTGTCCTTTTCATAAGATTTCTCAACATATCAAATTTTGAGAAACTGTTTCTACAACCAACAATATTTTCAGTATACTTTAAAGGAGGAAACTTTAGCGATTTGACCGAAAGATCGCGAAATTGCGAAATTTTCTTCCGCGAAAGCTTCTTCCTTTAAAGTATTATACTTTTAATCGGATTAACTTTCGCGAGATAAACGTTCCATTTTGCCCTTCTTCGCAAAAGTTTGTCTCGCGAAATTCTGCAACTTTTCCAATTCCATTTCTAATTCCTAATTTCTCGACCTCTGGAGCTATTGAGCCACTTCCAAATGGTCAAATCCTCACAATTGCATGGCCCTGGTGAGAACTAGACCCTTGGGAGGTAGCTGGGTTCTGTGTTTTGGTGGTTTGTCTTTCAATCAATTTCTTCATTCGCGAAAGTTTATCTCGCGAAATTTTGGGATAGCTCCAATTCACGAAAGTTTATACGCAACATTTCGCGAATTTTTGACCTCGCGAAAGTTAATCCGATTAAAGTAACATTCCTGGAAGCAAGCACTCAGGTATTTTTGGTGTACTAAATTGGTTACCCTGAGGGCCAAACCCAAAAAAATTTTCGTTTCCGCGTTACCGGCCGGGTGAGAAATATTTTTTAGGTCGCCGGCCGAAAAAAAATAACGAACTTTAGAACAGGTGTGAGAATTTCGGAAACTCTGAAAAAGCAAACAAACAAACGTCTCTTACAAAAAAATATAGTTTTTGAACTCGAACACACCATGCATCCTAAAAAAACGTAAAAATATTTTTTTCCAGCCTCCTGCATCAGTATTTTTTTGTCGACCGGTAACGCGGAAACGAAGAATTTTAGCCTAAGTTATGTTTTTCTTTAAAGCAGTAATTGCCATGAATAATTACCTAATGACATAATAACTTGAAAAATTTTATAATGAAATTTAAAATAAAATAAAATATCATCTCTTAGTTTTCTTTTGATCATTCCCGGTTTATTGGTTGATCGAATTTCTGCACTTCGCCCAGACTTCATTGAATGTTTCTTCATCCAAGTTATATCGGTGACGGATAAGTTCTATTGTTAAAATTGATTAAAATTAGATTCAAATAATTCAGACTAAGGAAAAATTTCATGAAGATTATCGCAAAAGGGAACTCCCCTCCGATTTTGAAGAGTAGTAAACTTACTTTTGATCTTGCTAACTTCCGCCGGGTCCAATCGCTCTCTGGCATTTTGTCTGCTTGATTTCAGAGAGTTTAAAACTGGCCAGGAGCAAAACGTTTCTTGGCCAAAGATAACGCGTAAACGGTTGGCGATTGATACTGTGGTATGTCTCATTGAAGAAACTATAAAATAAATCAATTTTTCATACCTTAAGGGAACTTATTTTGGCGAACGATGGATTCGAATTTTTTTTAATTTTGGCGAGAACTAATTTAGGCGAACTAGGAATTTTTTTTAATTTTGGCGAGAACTTATTTTGACGAATGACCAAAAGAGTTATTTTGGCGAGAACTAATTTTGGCAAATTGAAAAAAGTCATAGAATATTAAAGATGTTAAAAGCTGTTAAAAGTTCTTTTACTTTACAAGATGTAAAATTATCAGTCTTTAACTTCAGCTTCAACTTCAGTCGAAAGCGTTTCGGTAAAGTCTATTTCATTTTCCTCTTCACGTACATATTCCACGGAGAAAAATTGAGTACTACTGACTCTGACTGATTGATATTATTATTTTCATTAGTTTTATGAAATACACTAGATTGAAAAGAATTGAAAAAGTGAAATCAACTTCAAAATTGCAATTTTACTTGGGGGGAGGGGGACTAATTTGACGAACCACCGATTTTTTTAATTTTGGCGAGAACTAATTTGGGCAAATCAGGAATTTTTTTTATTTTGGCGAGAACTTAATTTGACGAATGACCTACAAATTCAATATTAGTTTTGGTGGGAACTAAATTTGGCAAATTTCGAGTTCGCTCGCCAATTTCGCCAAAAATAGTTCTCGCCAAAATAAGTTCCCATTAAGATACTTTATAGAGCAACTTCCTCCACTTTTATGGAAACGAGTCTAAAGTCATTGAATTCGACTTCCCGATACACAAATCTTTGATTTCCACAAAAATACTTACAAATTCGATCAAAAATAGTAAGAATAGTCTCAATAAAATGGAGCGAAGTAATACTTGATTACGAGACTAAATATTTGAAAAGCCGTATTAATGAAAACAAGGGAAAACATGTTACGTATACAGAAATGGATTTACTTGAAAGTCAAACGAGTGCGAATTTTGAAGAAAAAAAAAACAAATTTTGGAGATTACTATTAAAGAAAGTGTTTCGGTTTTTCTGAAAAAAGGTTAGGCCTTTATTAATTATCTGACCTGTGGGAAACGACTGATAAAGTTGCTCAAGATGAACACAGTAAAAGTATCACGAGTAGTATTCCAAAATGGTGATCCTGTTTTACCTAATGGGGATCAAGGATAAGGCTGAATTAAGTTCACTTAGTCTGTTGTCCGAAATGAAGATCCTGTTTTGCCTAGCATGGATCTGACAATAAAGGGAGACAAGATATTGAATGGAGACAAGATAATTGAATGGAGTCGAAATTTATTAAACGAAATAACATGAAAATCGATGGATTGCTTTCCCCAAAGGGGATGTGCTGTGTACCTTAACTCGAATCAAACAAGTTCAACATCATCATCATCCTTCGACCAAGGTCCGAATGGACCTAGGTCGGAAACAAACAATAACCCTCCCTCCACAGCTCTCGATCAGCCATTGCAGTGCCCAGTTCCTCAATCTCTAGCCCTGTTTCTCGTTTCAAAGTATCAAGAAAAGTGCGCTTTCTCGAGCGCCTAGTGCCCACAGGACACCAAAGTAAGATCTCAGACACCATTTCGTTTTTCGCACGGAAACAGTGACCTGAGAAAGAGAGCATCCTGCTAGTCAGGACAGAGGAAATTCTTGGGAGTCCATGATATATCTCTTGAAGGGTTGGGTGGTTGCGCCAATCAAGATTCTGGACTCTTTTCAAAAGATTTGTATAGCAGCCATCAAGGCTCTTCAGCATGGTTTTTGTCATGGTCCAAGTCTCCGAGCCATATAGAAGAATGGGCTCGACAAGACTTCTAAAAGTTTGAAGTTTAAGAGCGTTAGACAAATTAGAGTGCCATATCTTGTTTAACTTATTACAAGCTTTCCAAGCTAGACCTTTCCTAATTTTAAAATCGTTTTCAGAGCTGTTAATATGAGAGCCAAGATATTTAAAATCCTTCACAAGTTTGATATTGACACCATTCTTGGAAGTTAAAGGGAGAACAATCCCAGAGGAGCTGATAAATTCAGTTTTTCCAGCATTGCAATAAAGACCGACTTGACTGGCCGAAGTTTCAAGTGAGTGAAGAAGACTTTCAAGATTTTGAATACTCTCTCATCTAAGAAGTGTGCGGTTATTATTTTTGGTTCCAGACTCTATCCTATCACCGCCTTCTCGCTCAGATGAGTTTGGAGAAGGAGGTTCATCAGTCTCTGAAGAAACAAGGTTAGGTTGTAGAACCGGAAAAGCAGGGGCTTGAACCCTGGTGCTGTTTAGAGAAGTCATGATTATTTCTTTCGATAGCTTTTTGTTTCGAATGCTCCACGCCACTAGATACACCCTAGAGAGAATGACAGTAACAAGTGTCTAAAGAGGTCAATCACCCCATGAGGAATAAGAGAACCCTGCAAGACGCCAACCTGTACAGGGGTGGTTTTATATCAGAATTTTCCTTTTCCTATTTGGATTGCCGTAACCGGGCTATAAGATGCTCCAACTACACCTAGTTCTCCGAAGAGATGGAATGAAAAGTAAAAATAAAATTCTTAAAATATTATACAGGTTATATATACTAAAATTCGCGGTTTATATACAGTTAAAATTCGGTTGTATGCAAGTTTTAGAGAGAAAAACATATTCACGTAGTTTTGCATTTGACAATTTTCAACACTGAAGTGATTAAAGTCGTCTCTAGAAAATTTTCAATTCAAAATAAGTTTCCTAAATAATCCAGTAAAAGTACAATGAAGTAAAAAAAAAGAAAAAGAGACTCTCACAACAGAAGTGGAAATGATGGAACTTTCTGTCTAGCAAAACTTTTAAACGATCGATAGATCTATAATGGCTTTGCAGGGCAAGGGCGCCAGGCTTCCCAGAGGAAGCCATCCTTGAGGATGGCTAACTGCCATCCCGCATACCCGCTTAAAAGTTAACAAGTTAAGCATAATATCCTGTGCACTGTATGGACTGAGCGGCCAGGACAATGACACTAGGAATGTAGGAGGCCCTAAGGTTACCGAAGGTAAGCCAACACCCCTAGTTGCCATAGAATATCAAAACACAAAATAAGTTATGTGCAAGTAACCTAAATCATTGCGGATAGCGTCCAAACCAATGTGTGGCATCTAAGTTACTGTGGATAGCGTCCGAGCCAGTATGTGGAATCTAAATTACTGTGGATAGCGTCCGAGCCAGTATGTGGTATCTAAATTACTGTGGATAGCGTCCGAGCCAGTATGTGGCATTAAATTACTGTGGATAGCGTCCGAGCCAGTATGTGGTATCTAAATTACTGTGGATAGCGTCCGAGCCAGTATGTGGTATCTAAATAATTGTGGATAGCGTCCGAGCCAGTGTGTTTTATCTAAAGTACTGTGGATAGCGTCCAAGCCAGTGTGTGAATGTTTGAGAATGTGCGGATTGCATCCGAGCATGTATCTGAGGTATGAAATTACTGTGGATAGCGTCCGAGCCAGTGTGTAAATGTTTGAGAATGTGCGGATCGCATCCGATCATATATCTGAGGTAGTAAATTACTGTGAATAGCGTCCAAGCCAGTGTGTAAATGTTGGTGAATGTGCGGATCGCATCCGAGCATGTATTTGAGGTATGAAATTACTGTGGATAGCGGCCAAGCCAGTGTATAAATGTCTGATAGATCTGTCGGTAGCGACCAAGCCAGTGTAGAAATATCTGATAGAACTGTTGGTAGCGACCAAGCCAGTATAGAAATATCTTATTGAACTGTTGGTAGCGACCAAGCCAGTGTAGAAATATCTTATTGAACTGTTGGTAGCGACCAAGCCAGTGTAGAGGATCACGGTAATAAAGTATGTTAAAATGGACAGATTCAGAAGAATGAAACCACCGGGTAGTATTTACACAGCACATCCCAAATGGTCGGTCGGTATATTTGGCGTGAGAATGCCCTCAATTGGGTGTTACCTTCTTGATCCTCAAAATATCTTCGGTGTGGCTTTTGCATGGATTCCACACTGGGGCTGGTAAAAAAATGGATAAACAAATGGGCTATTCTATTTTTAAACCATACAGGGATATTGACAAACTTTTCCAGGGAGGACTGAGCCTTGATTTTCCAAGGGGCTTTTGGTCATTTTCAGATTTTCCAAGGGGGTTATTAAAGGTTTCCAGAGGGTTCTCTCTCCTCCTGCTAAATAGTTTTTACCCGCGGGCACTTTCCGTGTATAAATAAGCCTTCGGAAACCCCCATAAATAGCGGAAATGCTATAATTATTAGGGAGATAATTTGATGTTGTGTTCTCAAGACTCTCACGCTTACGATTTTATCCCCCTTATATTTCTTTTGATGAAAGAAAAGAATCGGAATTTTTTTTCAATGTAAACAAATATGGCGGAATCCGAACCAAGCAAGAATATTTTACCTAGTGCTCTTTTGTCTGAAACAGAAAAAAATCAAAAACGAAAATCTCACGGTTTTTGCCTGAATCTCAAGGTTTTCTGAGGAAAAAAATAAAAGTCTCAAGGTTTTGGCCTTTCACAGGTTGGCAGGTCTGATATAGTTTTTTACTATTTAAATTATTATTTATCAAAAATAAGTTCCAATAAAATTAATTTCATTCATGTTTATTTTATGTAAATTTCATATATTTCCTGTACATAATAAATATACTGTATCATAATAAGCAGTTATTTTTCATATTGGATGAGACTGCGTCCAAATAAATGGTTTATTATCCGTTCATCGCTAAAATATTTCTCGTTTTGAAACATGATTCCAATTTATAAGCTCGTGAATCTGGCTTCTTGGTAGTTTTTATTCAAAAGTCTTATTTTTATTTTGTGACGTAACGTCAAAAAGAAGATGCTCAATTGTCATTGAACTCGTTGTGTGACGTCAATTTGTGAAATATATAGCCTCCATGGAAGCTATATATTCGAAAATATTGCACAGTAAAGAAGCCAATCAAATGTCGTTATTAACGCGCGTCGGATAATAAGTCAATTAATATATATTTTTTACAATTTAAATTATTATTTATGAAAAATAAGTTCCAATAGTTCTGAATAAAAAAATTAATTTCATTTCCCAAATACCCAAATTGCAAACAGAAAAGGTTACCTTGGTCTTGAAAACTCAAATTCAATTTTCTCATCCCAGAAATTATTTTCCTTTCTTGAGTTTATCCATAAGCTTTTTCTGTTAAATCTTTCATTAACCCCCATTCTATTCTACCTAGCTAGGGCACCTAGATTCTAACTAATTAGTCACTAAATTTTCAAGTGTTGATGATACGGTCGAGCTGTTGCAGTCTATATGGCAGTCATTATCTTGCGCAAAAATTCTACCTTCGGTCAAGAACAGTTTTTCGTGAAATATTTCACGCCGGACATTTCTAATTGGACAAACCTAAAAATCGAAAAGGATCAGGACTAAAAGATCAGCTTTTCCCCCGATACCAAACCTGTGCTTACTTTAAAGGAAAAAACTTTCCCCGCTAAAAAAAGCCAAACGTCTTCATTCGCGAAAGTCAATTCCGCAAAAAATAGCTTTTTCACCGAAATTTTGAATAAAATTGATCTATGAATGATGTTGATCTATTTATTTTGTTTATTGTTTGTATTTGCTCTTATTTGGTTTCGAGTAATAGTAACGGTAATTAAAGAAGTCAAAAATTGTAGAGAGGTCATCATATCAAACTGATTTTACTGATTTGCCCTAGGAAATTGGAGGGGGTCATTAAAATGATTCCGTGAAAATATTAAAAAGGGCATTTTGACCCATCCCCTACAGATAAGATAAAGATAAAGATCACTTTACAGGTTCTTTAATATTCAAGAAACTCAAAAGAACTTTAACGATGTTAAGATCTTCGATTATTAAGATTTTCTCAGGTAGGTACTGGATAAACTGAAATTAATCTCATAGCCATTGCTAATGTGATCTAAAAAGCTTCATTAGAAAATTTTGAAAAAACCACCTTAAGCCTGTAGCGTATAAAGAATAAGTGATTAAAATTGACTAGAAGGAAAAATTAAGTCGACTGGCCGCCCCTTTATCGCCCGGACCTATCGATTTGTTTTTGTCTAGACTGAAGCCACCTCGGCTGTTGACTCGTGCAAACCAGTTTCTGATTTTAAAGTGTTTAGCCCGCGTGTCAGCACCCTGCCAACAAAGGAAAACCAATGAATAGGAGATTACCACGAAAATATCGATTTAAAAATCGCTAACAATCCTTTTCTGATGGTTGTACCCAATAACAAAGCAAAAGTTCGTTCTGGTCCCATTGAAAATTTTAGTTCGTACAAAGAATTGTACAATGGGTGGGGGTGGTCCCAATAAGTACTAGTTATCGCATGACTTTGAGTGCAATACGAGAAATATTTTAGGAGTTCCGAGATTTTTCCGTAATATTTTTCCGAGCCTTTAGGCGAGGAAAAATATCGGTAAAATCTCGGAACGAGTAAAATATCGAGTATGCCGAGAAGTCATGTGATAACTAATTTATTGTCGACTCAAAAAAATTGTCCTGATATAAATTTATTTTGTTTTTGTTTTAAAACTTACTTCCGCCTTGCTTCTTTTTCTTCTGTGTAGTTTCGAATGTTTTTATTTGAAAATCTAATTCGAATGTTTGATTCGAACGATAAAACATTCGAAAATATTCACACAAAAACAAAACAGAGAAGTATTTTTGATCATTTTCGATCCAGAAGTTTTGTTTTGAAGAGTTGCAGATTTTTCAGAGATGCATTTGAAAGTTTCTAGATTGATAATTCAAAATGCAGATGGTGTACAGTATTGTTTCGATAGAGAAGAAACCCTTCATCATTGGATTAATCAGATTGATAACATTCAGTCTTTTTCTATGTTTTTGCTTCGATGCATGGAAAAGAATATCAGAGGAAAGGAGTTCCATGATGGAAATGTATGCTTGTAATAGTGGTTAAAGAACAACATTTTTTCAAGAGCAAAACAATTCGGAAACTTTCTTGATTATCGTCAAGCTTTAAATGTTTCGAATTTTAGAAGGAAGATGTGCTGATTGTTAAGTTGAAAATTCAAGGATGTACCTCGTCGAGAACGAGAATTAAGAGAGAACTTTTATAAAAATCACTCGTCATTTGGTTTAATACAAGACATTTCACTTCCCTTACTATGTTATGAGAAATCTTATTGGCAAACATTCAAGAATCTTTTTTTGTATACATTGATAAAAAACTGTTTGGTTATCACACGGACGGATTTTATACCAAAAGCTGAAAATATTTGGGTGTCTCAAGTAGTTTTATAATTTCTTAGTTCATCAGATTTGATTTTAGTGTCTTTTATGGAAGAACTCCAAAGTAAAAGTTAATCTGAAAATATTTTTGTTGCATTTTTCCCTTTGTTTGTTTCTCCGAAAGTCAGTTCTTTTCAGCTGGTTTGTTTTGATTTTTCTCCGGTCGCTTACCCAGTCCCCCAAAAGTCAACGCGGTCATATTTCCATACTAGAGAAATATGAAATATCGCAAATATCTCGATGCTCTCGACCAATCAAAACGCTGATATTTTTTTGGGTCGGCAATAACAAAGCAAAAGTTCGTTCTGCTTACCCGCTGCTGGTCCCAAAAAAATAGCTTATGTTCTTTTCCTTTACTGGTCCCAATGAAAATTTTAGTTCGTACAAAGAATTGTAAAATGAGGGTTTTTTGGGACCAAAAAAATGAGGATCTTATTCACGCACAAAAATCTATTTATTATACTACACTGAGTCATAATATGTACTAGTTATCGCATGACTTCGAGTGCAATACGAGAAATATTTTACGAGTTCCGAGATTTTTCCGTAATATTTTTCCGAGCCTTCAGGCGAGGAAAAATATCGGTAAAATCTCGGAACGAGTAAAATATCGAGTATTGCACGAGAAGTCATGTGATAACTAATTTATTGTCGACTCAAAAAAATTGTCCTGATATAAATTTCTTTTTGTTTTTGTTTTAAAACTTACTTCCGCCTTGATTCTTTCTTCTGTGTAGTTTCGAATGTTTTTATTCGAAAATCTAATTCGAACGTTAGATTAAACATTCGATATGTTCCCGCCGACAATATTCACACAAAAACAAACAGAGGAGCATTTTCGATCATTTTACGATCGAGAAGTTTTGTTTTGAAGAGTTGCAGATTTTTCAGAGATGTATTTGAAAGTTTCTAGATTGATAATTCAAAATGCAGATGGTGTACAGTATTGTTTCGATAGAGAAGGAACCCTTCATCGTTGGATTAATCAGATTGATAACATTCAGTCTTTTTCTATGTTTTTGTTTCGATGCATGGAAAAGAATAGCAGAGGAAAGGAGTTCCATGATGGAAATGTATGCTTGAAATAATGGTTAAAGAACAACATTTTTTTCAAGAGCAAAACAATTTGGATACTTTCTTGATTATCGTGTCAAGCTTTAATTGTTTCGAATTTTAGAAGGAAGATGTATAAATGATTGTTGAGTTTACAATTCAAGGACGTACCTCGTCAAGAAGGAGAATTAGGAGAGAGACCTTTTTTAAAAATCACCACTTCCCTTGCTATGTATGAGAAATCTTACTGGCGAACATTCAGAATCTCAAGTTTTTTGTATGCATTGATAAAAAACTGTTTGGTTACTACG
>NW_027103278.1:159856-181165 GCF_902728285.1 Clytia hemisphaerica
CCATTTTAGTGTCTCAAAGTTTGCAATTTGCCAAATTAAATCCCCACCAAATTTTACAAAATTGATCTATCGCCAAATTAAATTCTCACCAAAAATCATGTTTTGGCAAATCACCAAATTAAATCCACACCAAAAATTATCCACTTAAGGTATTTTTGTAATTAAGTCCAAAATAAACAAGAGGATGTTAAAGAATTTCAAATTTTCATGAATGGGGGAACTTAATTGTGTCGATTGTACTTCTGAAAACAGAGTTAAAGATATTAAAATTGAGCTAGTGGGGATAGCATGTTCAACAGTTTTAGAATTAAGAGAAACCATAGATTTGTCATTTATTATAAGGAGAGCCTTGTTACTTTAAGGGGTCTTGTTTTTAAGTGGGTTCTAGTTCTTTGTAAAATTTTGCTTAGTGTGCCAGTTTTCTACCATAAACCTAAGTATCTGAATTCTTTTAGTATTACACAGGTACTTCCAAATTTCTTTAACTGTTTTTTTAGTAAATTACTTAAAAAGAAAAAACCCTTTTTGCAAAGGAGTAACAAATCAAAGACCATAATCCTTAATAAGGGGTGTCCTGACCCCTATAGAAAATTTGAATTGGCCAAAGCTAAATTCTTTTTATTTTTAACCCAGCCCTAGTTTAACTCTGGCCCCTTACGTCCGCCCTTATAACCGTAACAACAACAACAACAAAATTACACCAATAAGGTATTAGACTTCTTTTTTGGACATACCTCCGGGTACCCCGGTGGAGGTTCTATAAATTAACCCATGTCCGTCCGTCCGTCGGTCCGTCCGTCCGTCTGTTACCAGCTTTTCTCAGGATTGGCTCATTAGTTTTTTCTGATTTTTTGCACAATGATGCAAAATGGCAATGCCCAGAACGTGACGGAGCCTGATTTTTGAGAAAAAATTTATTTGGGCAAATTTGGGCCAAAAACTAGCTAAAAATAGGGTTTTTTGGACTTTGTGCACAATCCTGTCATTACTTTTTTCTGATTTTTTGTACAAAGATGAAGGGCAAGATTCTCTAAAGAATGGCTGAAGTGGTTTTTCCCGGAAAATTCTTATTCGCCTTAAAAAACGGATTTTCAGTATTTTGGGGAATTTCCCTTTAACCAAATAAGAAAATATAGCTTTTCTCAATGTTGACTCATTATTTTTCTCTGATTTTTTGCACAATGATGCAAAATGGCAATGCCTAAAATGTGTCTGAGCCCGATTTTCGAAAAAAAATATATTTGGGCAAATTTGGGCCAAAAACTGCCTAAAAATAGGGTTTTTTGGACTTTGTGCAAAATCCTGTCATTACTTTTTTCTGATTTTTTGTACAAAGATGGAGGGCAAGATTCTATAAAGAATGGCTGAAATGGTTTTTCCTGGAAAATTCTTACTCGCCTTAAAAGACGGATTTTCGTATTTTGGGGAAATTCCTTTTAACCAAATAAGAAAATATAGCTTTTCTCAATGTTGACTCATAATTTTTTTCTGATTTTTTGCACAATGATGCAAAATGGCAATGCCCAAAATGTGACGGAGCCAGATTTTTAAGGAAAATTTTTTTGGGCAAATTTGGGCCAAAAACAGCTTAAAAGGTTTTTTGGGCCTGAATGGTTAAAGTGATTTTCGTATTTGGGGAAATTCCTTTTTACCATTTTACATTATTCAACACACAAGCTTTATTTTTCCATTCTGAATTTTTGTACAATTATTGTCACTTTTTTCTTATTTTCATCTGATGTTAATCATTAGGTAGGTCCATTCAGCATGTTGCTTGTTACTTTTACTTTTACGTTTCTATACTCTCAGGCTGCAACGTGCATGTGTCATCAAATGAAAGTGATGTGTTCACCGGAGTTTTTTTCCAAGATGAAGAAATGAAAGCTAATTTTAAAGCATACCCAGATGTATTTTTTGTTGACGCAACCCATCGACTGACTGATCTCAACCTAGCAGTTTATTTGTTGAAGATTCTTTGGGAATGACAGAGATAATAGGAGTCAGTCTTCTTGCCTTTGAAGATGAGGAAACTCTCAGATGGGTGCTTGACTCCTTTAGACAGAACAATGAAGCAGCTTCCATTAAAGTGAGAGTCATCATGGCAGATAAAGACATTGTTGAAAGGAAAGTTTTCAAGGAAATATTTCCTAATGCACAATTGTTGATATGCCTATATCATTCATTGAGATCTTTCCGAAGAGAAGTAACATCCTCAAAAATGGGGATTACTAATGCCACTGTGGAAGTCCTGGCTGAGTTGTTCCAGGGAATGGCCTACTCAAGAAACAAAGAACAGTATGAGAATCGTGAAGCAAACTTTAAGGAGGCTGCACCACAGCAAGTCCTCAACTATTTCGAAGAGCACTGGGGGCCAATACAAAGTGAGTGGGTGATTGGCTTCCAATTCCAATGTGGAAATCTTTTGAACACCACAAACAATCGCCTTGAAAGTCTGAATGCTAAAATGAAAAGTGTAATTGCACTATACTCTTCTCTTGAGAAGTTCTGTGAAAGATTCTTCATGCTTCTAACAACACTAAGAGTTGAAAGGGACCACAAGGCTGCACAAGAGTTTTCAAGGGTGCCAGTTGAAACAGCCATCAGCCCAGAGGAAAGCAGTTACAGAAAGTATCTGACAAGTTATGGTTTTTCTCATGTGAAGAATCAATTAGAGATTGCCAATAAGACCACTTACAATTTCGCCAATGGAGATCAACCTGACTTCTACACAACTGAGTCATCACAAGGTGGAAAATACACATTGAGCATTGCTACGTGTAGTTGTAATTTCAACAAAGCAATGTCTCTTCCCTGTCGACACATTTTCAGTTTAAGAACTTTCTTGTCATTGGATATGTATGATGAGACCATATGCAGTAAAAGATGGACAAAAGCCCACTACAGGTCAAACTGTAGATTGCTCAGACACTCAAATTGTGAAAGAAGTCCTGAAACACCTAATGTGGAAAAATCTGTCATTTCCACGGCTTCCACAACCAAAAACAAACGTTTTAGAACTGCACAGACTGTTACAAATAGATTGGCTGATATCATATCATTTTCAACTGGGGAAGTGTATCACCAAAGACTAGCCCAACTGAAAGATTTGATAAACTCGTGGGCTGCTGGAACAGAAGTTGTCATTGAGGAATCAACAAACAACGAGGGTAAGAGTGTGTACCACTGCTATTTGTGGCTGGACTGGATTTTTTTAGATTTTTTTTTGAAATTTTTGTTGTTTGATTCTTCAGACCAAACAATTTTCTTTGCTAAGGATATAGTGCTGTATAGTGATAATTTTGATTTGCATTTTTAAGTGTCAATCTAATTCAGGTTTTTTACTAAAATTCCTTACACAATTTTTAGCTTAAATCAGTGTTGCAGGTTATCTGATCTGTTTCACTAAATAAGGGTTTCAAACACCTTGCTGTCCAAATAATTTTAGACATTACAGAGTGGATTTAACATTTCGTTATTCTGTTTTATTTAGTTGATTTCCATCAAAGCTGTCCTCCTGAAACTATTCCAGGTAAAAAAGAAGCTTTCCATATATTCATTTCATGTATTTTACATAGAAAAAGTCCATACAACATGTTGATTTATGATATCAAGTTCAAGGGGATTTTACTAAACAACTAGCTAAATAGATTTTTCTTATCTGCTTATCGATACTTTATTAGATACAAGCCAAGAAGTCCAGCAAGACACACAAAAGACACAGGTGCTGACGGAAAAAGCCAACGAAGGTTAAATTTATTTCTGATTTTTTGTTTTATATCTGGACGGCAAACATATCCCTAATTCTTAATAAATAATAGATTTGTCATCTTAGCTGAGGGGATTAAGCACCTTCTAGACCTCTAAATTACATTCTTAAACCTACAGTCCGAAACTTGATCTTTGGAGTGGTTGACAGTGACAGTTTTGAAATGTTGAAAATTTTCCAGTATTTTTATTGTCCTCTTTAAACATTTATTTTAGTGAATGGAATCAAACAAATAATCATGCCTTCAGGTTTGAAGCAAAAGGGACGTCCCAAAGGAGTGGTCACAACTGTTATTGGATTACCAAAAGCCAAAACAAAGAACTCGAGCTTTGTCAAGCTACCTATTGAAAACAAGAAGGAGACAATCCTTTCGTGGATTACGTATCCAACAACTGCCAAAAATGCACTGAAAGGTCTCTATTTGGTGGAGAGAGTTGATTTGCGAGAACCTTGTGAGATCAATGTTGCAATAATTAGGCCTGAAGTTGACATCAACTTGATCAGACCATACTTGGAAGAAAATGCTTGGACAAAGCTTCAAAAGGTTGTGGAAGAGATAAAGAAAGATTATCAAATGAGTTGTAAAGTTTGTGATCATACAATTCCAGATGATTGCTTAGAGGAAATTATCACCTGCACTTTGTGTCTTCATAACATTCACCTAGCATGTACAGGACTAAAGAAAAGCCCCAAATCGAAATCTTGGCGTTGTCAAGTTTGCAAGAAAAGTAAGAAAATTAAATTATAGATAATATTTTAAAATGATTCCGACAAAAATTAGTGAAAAGAACCCCCAGAAGAATCAACATTTCACCAAGTTTTTGGGCTGTTCTCAACTGTCAACTCTTTTGAACTATTTTAGACCTTTTTCCTTTAAAATCTTCTTCTTTTTTTAAGGTGATGGACAGTCGAAAAAGAAAAAGATGTCTAAAGGTAAATAATGCCAAAATGTTGAGATTGATTTCTGGGGAACAAAAGAAAGAAGAAAGATAAGAGATTGGGCTGCTCCATTAAAAAACCATACAGGGGTCGGACTAACCTTTTCAAGTCAAAAAAAATTATTGAAAATGTGTGGATACCCTCTGGAAAATGGGAAAATTTGCAAATTCACCCTTGGAAAAATCCTTTTGATGATACCTTAAAGTGAGGGTGGACGAACTAAAACAAGTGTTTTACCCCCTGGAAATTTTAAAATAACTTTTGAGCCCCTTGGAAAAATGAAAAACACCCCCTGGAAAATTTCCTCAGAATACCCTCTAGAAAATTTGTCCAACCCCTTGTATAGATATAAAATGGAATGGCCCATTGTTTCTTTCGAATGTGCGATGAGAAATACTTGCTTGAAAGACTACTAACTTTCATATTTATTTTGAAACGATTTCTACGTATTTCTATTATAATTTTAGAAAATCGACCTCCAATCAAAACCAAAATTGGTGATATTGTGAGTCCGGCACAAGGTCAGTAGTTTTTTCTAATGATAGAAATATTCTTTCTACCCTAAATCTTTCATCATATTTAAGTGTAAATGCTTGTTAAAAATTTAACATCTTGGAACTTTGGCACTTCAGAATATCGAGTTTCAAGCCCAAAGGGCTAGAGGCGAATCCTTAACCCTTCTCAGGCAAGAGAAATTGAAGCCATATTTTTCCCATCCAAAACGCGCATAGAACGGGCCGCAATCATGACGACAGATTGTATCTAGCGATTCTTTTGTTTTGGAGGACTACATTTTTTGAAATCTAAGCGATAGATTTTAGTTTCACCCCGGCGTTTGTGTAAAATCTACGCGCGTGCGTTTTGGATAGGAAATAAGTGGTTTCATTTCCTATCCAAGAGACTTGCCTCTAGCCCTTTGGGTCAATGCTATAGAACTTTCACTCGACTATAAGATGTCTTAGAAAGGGCTATATTTAAACTATAATCTTTTTCAGCGTAGTGGTGTGGTGGTCATCGCTCTTGACTCCCATCTGGGAGGTCTGAGTTCGATTCCCACTGTGGCACTACGGTTCACTTGGCAAGTGAATGCACCTTCGCCCGGGTCAACCCTAATTAATACTCTAATACAAGAGTGTGGGTGATATGCCAGACATTGTGGTGTTCGGTGTCACTCATCCCGTTCTGCACCTGCGACGTGCTACTCTTGGGTACCTAATAGCTAACCCCCCCGCTAATTAATTTTTCGACCCAGGACATTCTTATTCCAACCCCCCCCCCCTATTAATTTTTGGGTAAATGTTTTTGGAAGTTCCCTCTTTTGTCCTAATTCTGCTGTATTAGGCTCTTTTTCAAAACTTTCCACCCCAGGACATTTTTATTCCACCCCCCCCCCACTTATTAAGTTTTGAGATTTTTTCCAAGCCCCCCGCTTATTCCAACCCCCCCAGGCTATTAGGTACCTGAGAGAGAGTATGCGTTCCAACTTGAAAGAGAAGGAATTCCTACTTCGTAAGGAGTAGGACCCATTCCCCAGTGGGGAGGGCTCATATCATCATCATATCATATCATCTTTTTCAGCTTCCAAAGATGTTAACACTAATTCTCTAGATGATATTTTTGATGCAAGAACAGAGATTTCATTTAAAGACGATAACTCGCAAGATGATAGTGATGATGCCGGAACGGAGATCTCATTTGTGGAGGAAAATGTAATGACCTTTGGATTTGACAGTGATGGTGAGTATACAGTGCATGGCAAATTTTCCGCCTGTAGACATAGATGTGTCCAGTTCAGATTTCAAGCTTGGGTTTCTGTCCTGATAGCATGCATTTTACGAAAGAATTTTGTTATAAATTGGTGTATAGTTATTCTCAACTTCAGTTGAGCTAGAATCTGACAATGTGTGTGTGTGTCTGTCTGTCTCTCTCTCTGTCTGTCTGTCACAAAAACTTTAGGGCAGCCTGGAGACTCCAAAAATGGTCCGATTTGGCTGAAATTTAGCACAAGTGTCCTTGGGTGAATATCTGAGGGTGTTACTTTCATATTTCAAAAATTTAGATTTTTGGGGCCTGGGACGAGTTTCCACTATAATTCAATCTGAATATCTACAATTGGGCCTCTAAATAGTTGGGAAAATACTGAAGTTGAGCCCAGTGCGTTGCACACGTTCGACTATAGTAGTAGGCCTGATTAGTGCAATTATTAGGGCAGTTCTGTAAATAATTTTAACCAATGCTTTTCTCATGTTAAATGTTTTTCATGAACTTAATATTGCGGTTTTGGTTCAAATGAGCAAAAACCTATAAATTTATTTCCCTCAAAAATTAGTTGCCTTTAAAGGTAACGTCTGTCCATTTCCTTTTCTGTAGGCGACGAATTTAGACCCAGCCAAGTTTTCTCTCACAAAGATCCACACGCCGGAGATTTGCGAATTAATGATGCATCGAATACAGGTATAATAATGGGATGTAGCTAACTTGTTGACCATGACAAATATTCAAACATATGTATACCAAAACTGTTGTAAATCTAAGTCTGACCCTTAGTGCTGGGTTTTGTTATTCGAAACTGTCAAAAGAAAAATGGTTAAGTAAATGATTAGCATGCGAAAAAATGTTTGAAACAACAGTTTGGTGGTATAGAATCGCATCAAGCCAGCAAATTTCGTAAAGGGGTCTCCAAATATTTTTCATTCTTGTCTTACTGCTTAGGCAGGTGATCTTAACCCCTCTAGAAATTACAGTATTCGTTTTTATTTATCTTCATTTACAGACATCAACAGCTGCATATCCAACCAATTTAACTCTCAAGAAAGTCGAACCAATAATGATGAAGATACCGTTGATGCAGGTACACGCTTTTTTATAATGATAATATCTTTTTTTTTTAATATCAGTTTGAAAAGTGTCTCAAACTCACAAATAGATCATTCAATATGTTTCTAAAAAGGGCAAGTCTTTTCACCTGCAAACCTCTTTGTTCATTCCTCGTCGCTACCAGTCTATACCAGTAAGAAATACAAAATTCTGCTTCAGCGAATTCCATAACTAAACGAATTTCTTTCATAGAACCTGCGTCAGCAGATGACCAATTGAAAATTGTTTTGATGGACCTGTTTGGCTATGACTTCGTAATCGATTTTCTCAACCAACACAGCTCTATCGATGAAAGACAGATTGCATTGCTAAAAGAAGCAAAGTGGGTCTCACGAAGTGTTTTAAAGTTCGGCATTTCATGCCTAGAGAAATACACAGACAACCTTGGCGTTATAGAGGATTTGATTGAAAAGAAGAAGAAGCATCAAGTATGTGACAAATGTCATAGAAAATTGGCAAAGCCTATGGAATGTCAGCACTGCTTCAAACAAATGCATTCGAATTGCTTTGGGAAAGCAGACCACTGTGTTTGTTGTGAACTATTAAAGAAAAAAGGTTCGTTTCTTTTTTTTTCAAACGAGTTCTGCTCAAATGCTCAATCATCTGTTATGATTATTAGATCTCACTGTTTTTAGATTTTAACTTCCTTGCCTTTCATTGTATACCTTAAGGGGATTAATTTTCGCGAGTTTTTCCCAAAATTTAAGTAGGAATTTTAAGGGTGTGTTAGACATAATTTCCCTTCGTTTAGATAAAAAAAACAAGCCAAGTTCTCGCGAAAGTCGCGAAATTTAATCCTCGTGAAAATTTACAATTTCCGTCCTCGCGAAAAAAGTCCCTCGAAAATTAAATGATTTTGAAAAAAAATTGTCCCGCGAAAATTAATCCCCTTAACGTATTCGAGGGAGGTCATTTAACATCCTTCTCAATCCATTTTAGTTCGCCACTGTCTGGACTTGCTTTCTGATCATTTTCGATGACGTTGAGTTCAGTGGGGCTAGGAGTAATTTTCATCAAAATGTTATAACTAAAAAGGGGCTGCATGGAGGGGCTTCATTCGGGAGGCTTTTTCTTTCCTCCTGTTCTTAAACTAAACTCGTTTTTATTTCAGATTCAAGTCGTCAATTGGAATTGAATAAAAAAGGTAAATCAAATTTTCATCGACTATTACAGTAGCTCAAATTTCGCTTCTCTCATTTCCGACCCTTTAACTTTATTTTCAAAATATTGAAATAACCCTCCATTTAATTACGACCCCCTTATCTTATTTATCTTCTCCTGGAGTACCTACTTCTTTAGCTTATTGTTACCCCCCCCCCATCACTACAATCAAGCACCAAAGAATACTATTTGTGGATGTAACTATTTTGTAACATTTGTGATATATAACAATAATCAGACTAGATTAATATCCTGTAATATCTTTTGATTTTTCAGAAAGTGAAAAACACAAACGTTCCGAGAATTGGCAAGTTGTGGAAAATCACCTAAAAAAGCTGTACATCAGTGGTGCCCTGGATCAATGGGTGAAGGAATCGATTGATAAAACAGATAATATTTTACTAACAATTGTTGGAACGAAGAGGGGAAAGGAATATGCGTTGACTATCGACAGCCTGTTAAAGAAATACCCTCATTTCAAAAAACTTCATGACCATTTAAGGAATGGTAATGCAAGTCGAACAAACGAAGAAATCATTTGTCTTCATTTTTCATTTTTGACTACATCATAAATCTTCATCTTTTTCGGTTCCTCTTTCTCAGTCTTTTTAACTATCAAGTGCAAAAGATCGACGAAGAGTATATTATCAGGGGACTTCAAAAGTAAACGCCCCCTGAATTATATTTTTCATTTCTGTTGCTGTGGCTTTTTTTAGCAATTTTAAGTTCGGGCGTGAATGTTGCATTTGTGGCTATTTGTTAAATGTAGTTGAAATATTTCTATTTCGGAGGGGTTTTAGTAGAGGGCATTTTGTAAAATCGCTCGACTGTTTTGTTAGAAGCACTTGTTATACATTTTTGGAAAGCCAAGGGGTAGGGGAATCGAAATTACTATGTTTCCAATTTTTTTTCGGACACTTTGGTGTGATTTTCGGACAAATATGACGGTCTCAGGCAAAAATCATAGGGTTAAAAATTAATGAAAATTTTAGCTCGAGAAAACGGAGACCTGTTGTATATTTTTGGAAAGCTCTCAAAAAATTAAGATTAGAGATATATTGCAAGTATAGGTGATTTCTGTACCTAACTCGAGATATTGAGCTTCAAAAAGCGCAAAAACTGGACAAAATAGCTGTTTCTGGCTGAAAAACACGGTTTTCAAGGGTTAATATCTCGAGTTAGGTACAGAAATCACCTATACTTGCAATATATCTCTAATCCTAATTTTTTGAGAGCTTTCCAAAAATATACAACTGGTCTCCGTTTTCTCGAGCTAAAATTTTCATTAATTTTTAACCCTATGATTTTTGCCTGAGACCGTGATATTTGCCCGAAAATCACACCAAAGTGTCCGAAAAAAAATTGGAAACATAGTAATTTCGATTCCCCTACCCCTTAGCTTTCCAAAAATGTATAACAAGTGCTTCTAACAAAACAGTCAAGCGATTCCAAAAAATCGAACAAAATTCCCCCTACTATTTATGACTTCCAGGCTATATTCTGAGCCCTATTGGACCATTCTTGAACTTTCCTCAGATCTTAAGTGTCAAGTCAAAACTCAGAATTAAAACTCCACCCTTCCAACCTTAGTTAGAGCCCTACCAAATCGTTTGTTGCTATAAGATTTCGTGGGAATTTCCCATTTTCCTCAAATACTATGATTTTAGATAATATAAGATCTTACAAGAATATCCCAAAACAAGATGTTAGAAAATCTTACCAAGATTTTGCCGAGAGAATCTAAGATCTTAGGTAATATAGGATCTTACAAGATCGTACAAGAACATTTGGGATGGGATGGGACAGTATGATGGAACAAATACAATATCACAATATGTTTTGCAATGAGAAAATTTCCGAAGAATTCTTTTTGGTATCGAGGTAACATTTTTAGTACTAACTTTAACTTGGTAGAAGCAAACGACACGAATCCGCTTTGGATCTCAAAAGATCTTTTAAAAAAACTTCTACTCTGTATAATAATCTAAAAATAATCTAAAAATTGTCTTCGAAGCAATCTCTGTCGGTATCTTCTTTTGTTCGTTGTGCGTTACTTCCGCACTGGAATCTACAAATATTTCCCTACCACTATCGTCTTGCATGTTTGCCTGTACCAGACGACCACGGCTTTTTCCTCGACAGCGTGATAAAAAAATCGCGTGTTGGGATAGAGATACTACTACTTGCATGAAAGAATTCAGCATTTGTTCCGTTTCGTCCGTCCCTTTCCTCTCCCTCGCACGATATCCTTTTCTTCTTCAGATTTGCAGCTTCCTATAAAAATTTATTTCTCGTCACAATTATAAACTTTAGACAGGTACGAGCTGGATAAAAGTATCATTCAGTTAATTTCTATTTAGTATAACGAATGTATTGATCTAAACGATAAGATAAATATATGTACAGTAACATAACTATGACTCCATTATCGTACATCCCCCTCCAGTTCATGGCGTAAATAAAAGTCACTGAACTCATAATCAACTGTCTGTCCGGGATCAGGTAAATAACAGTCTGTGAATGTGCACATCAAATGTCCTCTATAAGGTTCATGAGTAAAATATCGTAAAGAAAAAAAAATACTAGTAACTCAAATCCAATGTCCTGATTCCGGTTCATATCTGGGAGGGGGTCGTCTAAATCGAGTGGGACGGGAAGGGACGTCTAGTGTGGCCGGAGGTGTCATCACCTGAGTTGACGTTGACGGCGGTTCGACCAATAGTGGGGCCGGAGGGGTTGGTATTTCACAAGGGTCCGAGCTTGACGCGTCTGGTAGAGAAGGAGGTACCACCATGGTGACTGTACGGGAGGTTGTCTGCGTAGGAGCTGATTGATTGACGAGTGGCGGAGCTGTTGGACGAGGTTGCTGCGAAGGTTGCAAGTGGACGAAGTTCTTACTGGTGATGTCTGCAGATGCTGGAAGAAATTGCCGTAGACGGCGTCTGTTACGGCGTGTCACTCTTCCGGTACCATCTACCTTCAAAGAGTAACTGTCATTGCCATGTGTCTCAACAACAGTTCCCGATCGATCCCAACGTTTTGGATGGTTACCGCTTTGGTTTTGAATATAGCAGCGGTGTCCAGGAGTCAAATTCGGTAGTGCGTGTGCATGCTCGTTCCTCTTCTCTGCGGAGTGGTGGAAGCGTTCCCGAAGTGCCTCTTCTTTCTTGGCCCATGCGTCTCGCCACAAGGGTCGGATATTAGGGTTGGTAAACTTGTCCAGGCGACTGGCAAAGGCAAATGCATCTCTGATAGGTCTTCCGAATACGATTTGGGCTGGAGATAACTCACAATCACGATCAGGGGTGTTACGAAGTTGCATCATGGCGCGGAGGAAGCGATCAGTATCAAGGCTACCACCGGGTCCAGTATTTGATCGTAGCAGACGTTTAGCAGATTTTACAGCAACCTCAGCGCGTCCGTTCGACTGGGGATTGTAGGCCGAGGAGATGCGATGGTTGACGCCCCATTTCTTCAAAAAGGTCTCCGTAGCATTGGATATGAATTCAGGACCACCGTCACTCGAGATTTCAGTTGGCACGCCAAATCGGGAAAAATAGTTACGTAAGCATGCGATGAGGCCCTCTGATCCAGATTGAGGAGAGCCGTGCGGAGCTTTGAATACGTCTGACCATCCTGACAGTCTATCACCGACGACCAGGTAATGTTGGGCTGCAGAGTCAAAGTAATCGGCATGAATCATCTCGAACAGAGTTGATGGTGGGTTAGAGAGAATTGCTGGAAGTGGCGGGTTAGACGGAGCGTTTTTGTTGCAGTCTTGACTGGCGGTCCTGTCATTGAAGGAAGAAGCTGATGCGGGCACCTGTTGAAAGTTGAGCTCTTGTAACGATCTAAGAGCCAAGCTTTCATTTTGCTATTGTTCTCAGGTGTGCACAGAAAGGGAAACTCGTCTGGCTTATCAGGAACTGGTGTGCGTTTAGGACAATCACAAATGCCACCGTCATCTTTGGTGGCGCCGCAAATCATACCAGAACTCACAGAAGTGTCAATGTTCTGGGTTGAGCTTTGCTCTTTATCTTGGAACATACCGATTTGTGGAAAATTTCTATTGAGAATTCTCAAATCTAACATAGTGTCATAAGAAAGGTACAAAGACTTCACATCCTTGCTAACATAAATCATCGATTGACACGAAACCTTTTTCCCATTGGGAGATCTTCCTGTCAACTTTGCAAAGAAGGCTCCCTCGATTTTAATTGGTGACTTGTTGGCAGCACTCAACGACAAGGAAACTGGTGACAAGTCAGCTTTCGTAAAGCCAGCATCCAAGAATTGGCTAAGCGACCAAAGATTTGATTGGGCACCAGAGTCTGCCACCGCAGTAACTGATGTAGAAGCGTTTTTTGATGAAAGTTCAAGTTGAATGCGAGGGTGTTCCTTGATGTCGGAGCGTCTCCACTCTCCCTTGTTGAAGATATGATGACCAAGCGGAATTGATCGAACGGTTGATATTTGACCAACTGGATCACTGTCGGAGGCTATAGCACCGGTCTCAGCACGATCACTGGCTCTTGATTTCTTCCAGCACGACTCACATTTCTTGTGGGGATTTCGGTTCCACCCTCTCGACTTTTTGGTGTAAACGTTGAAAGTATTACCACAATCTGGGCACTTGGCAGTCTTTGAATGATCTGCACGAGTGTTGCATGGAGTTCACCACTGAGGATTCTCGTACTGACGTATATTTGTAATCAAGGATTCAAACTAAATAGATACAAAGATCCAAAATTAGTTTATATGAAAAAACAAAAATGAATAAATTCTAAGACTAAGTCTATATCAAACAAAGTCTAGAGTATATGAGACTAGGGTATCATACATACAAGAGAGGATACATTAAAGTAAACAAGAGGAAATATATTGAATAGTAAATAATAAATAATGCTTACCAGCTTGCCAGAGTGAAAGAACTGTGAAGGAGAATCCAAAATGTCAAAATGATTTGAAGACTATCATTGATTGACTTATGTTTATTTGAAATTTATGTTGAGAAAATGACTAAGTCCTGAGGTGTTGACTCTCTGAGTGCTACATGTCAACTGAACTCTTGAAGAAAAGTGGACAAGCTGCCATATTTATAGAAAATCTAAACCAAGTTGGCCATAAATACTAAAATTATGAAAAATAGCTAGGAAATGTAAATATGATGAACCAAGTTGGTATCAAAACTAAAATTGATATAAACTAGAAAGTACAAAATAAATTATCATAAATTATGCAGAAAACCTGGTTTTCACTGAAAATACGAAAAATGCACTTAAAAGAAACCAGAATAGACACAAAAACAAATGGAAGAGACTCAAGATAAAATGAGATCAAACTTGAGATATTGGTAAATTTTGCAGTTCAATAAGTTCAATATTGGTCAAATTACACTGCCCAAAGACACGATGCAAAATTTATTCATTAATACAACCAGCAAATGCCAATTCTTCACTTATACTCAATTCATCATACGGGTGAATCATGATCAAGCCACGAGTGCACGAAACGTTTCACGATCAACATTTTCGCTATGATTTCGATACTTCACCAATACCTTTCGAATCTTTCCATCTGTACTTTTCTCGACACTTTTCACCATTCCATATTGGTATGTGCTTGAGAGTGCATTCTCACGCTTTGCAAATAGGACGATGTCTCCGGTTTTGATGTCGTATTCGTTCTTGAACCCATTTTGGTCGATGCATTAGCCGTGGCACATGGACAACGAGCCATGTTTCGAACCACGCTTGAAATATCTCTTGATTCAACCTGATGAATTTATCAGGTTTTGTGCTAACATCAACAGGAAAGGTTGGACTTCTCTCGTATTTCTGCCCAGTAGCAGACGATTTGGTGTTAAGACATCAGATATCTCGTAATCAGTCTGTCCAGCAAGAGCAAGTGGCATGTCATTGATTGTATTTCCAACTTGTGCTGCAACAGTTTCCCATTGCATTAAGGAAAGCTTATGGTTGTGGAAATTCATCTCAATTGATTTCTTTATTTCTTGAATCTTTCTTTCTACCTTTCCGTGCATGAAATGACCTGAAACTGGACATACTTCAAATTCGATCATTGTGTCGCGATGAAGTTGGTTTTGAAGATCCTTAAAGTTGAGTCGGAGAGAATCACATCCTTTGACTAATTGACTGCCTTCATCTGGCAACAAATACTTGGGATAGCCAACGTTGCTTGAAAATCTGATAACCGATAGGATGAACGATGGTGTACTGTAGTCATCCATAACATGTATTTTTGTTGCTGATGTTGTTGTACAACAAAAAACCACCAACCAAATCTTTATACTCTTTCGCTTATTGAAACTTGAATATGCACTGAATGGACCACATAGATCCACTTGAGTTGAATAAAATGGTGGTGCAATATTGAGACTGTGCTGGGATACTGGACCCATTTCAACGTTGATTGCTTTCTTGGCCAGGTAGCGGCATCTTTGACAATTCCTTCTGATAGTACGAATTAGATCTCGTCCATCGATGATATATGCGATCTGTAGAACGTAGCGATACACTGTTTCCACTCCTTTGTGTTTAGCCACCGGGTGGTGCCAGTGAATGAAGTTAACAATACTGTAAGCGATTGGCGAATATCTATCGACAACTGGGACAATGAAGGTTGACGAGGACAAGTCAAACATTGCATTGGTGAGCTTTCCAGTTGATGTGATTTTTTCGATTGGAAGGATACGTTCATTGTAGTAAAGAATTCCGTTTTTCTCAGATGAAATGTTTGCCAATCTCTTTGATGGTGTAAATTTCTTCACTTCTTGGGTTGCTTTGATAAAGAAATATTCCTGTGCCAACGTGTTGTTATCCTTTGAAGATGGTTTTGGTAGACACGACTTGAGTTTTAGGAATTTGATCACAAGAGCAAGAGTTGAAATGGCTTTCTTCCAACCATATTTGTTAGGATCAATGATGTACTTTGAAAAACTGTATCGATCAGATATTGATTGTGCTGATGATGACAAATGGCAAGTTTGAGCTTCTGACAAGTATGACATTGACAACATGCTCTGTGGACTGATTGTTGATATAATTTGCTCTTTCTCAATATCCTTGACTTCATCCTGATTGAGCTTGATTTGATTAACAGTCTTGGTTGGGAAAGTTTCCACTGATTCTTTCATCCATGGAAAACCATTGAACCATTTTGAATCTTGACAAATTTCATTCAAGGATACACCTTTTCTTGTCCGATATCAGCATCATGTCTTGACTTTTGACAAACCTCCAGTCATCAGGATTTGTGAAGCGATGAACTTCGTTGACACGGTTGCGAACATAGGGTTTCAATTGTTTGTCACTATGAAGCCAGAAANATTGATTTCACCTGCAGGTCCTCAGAGCTTAACGCCTCACGACGAATTCATATCAGCAATGCCGTTAAGCAGGACGTCTCGAATCATCTCATCAGTATAATACACTTCACCTGTCACATCGTTATTACAATTTCCACAATTAACGTTAAAGTTAACAGTAAATTCACACACTTCAGCTTTTCCTTGCACTCTAGCCGCAAATGTTCGAAATGGCTCATCAGGGTCTTGTCGCATAACACTTAGTTCCGAGCGAAGGACTCCAAGTGCAACTGGTACCACAGCAACGGATTTCAACACTTGTAAAGCCTCGGCTACAGGTTTGGTAGTGAAAGCAGGTTCCGCACGGAGCAATATGTTTCCCAACTGTTCAGTTGTACATTCTAATAACTGCCCTGCGGCGATATCATCCCGAATTCCAGATCCTGTACGGTAAGTCTCCCAACGACGTTGAAAAGCGTTCCAGTCTTCATTGGTGCAGTTGAGCTGTAGCTTTGGACGGTCAAGTTTCGGGCCTCTTACGGGAGGAGCTGCTGGTTGCGGTACTACCATGTGTGTGTATGTGTGAGCGTTCAAGATTGCTGCAGCCCCAACTACATCGACATCATCAGTGGCAAACCCACAACCAGGGATTGGGCAATTCAAAACAGTCATGATGCAGTGATAAGGATCAATACATGGATAAAAGTATCATTCAGTTAATTTCTATTTAGTATAACGAATGTATTGATCTAAACGATAAGATAAATATATGTACAGTAACATAACTATGACTCCATTATCGTACAATCGCCACCGGTGGGATTCGAACCCACTAAAATGCAAAGTTCCGATGTTTTGAAATCCAATGCCTTATCCACTGCACCACGGATTAAGAGAAAACCACAAAAGAGTGCTTGTTTCGAGCTCTAACTCCAACCCTAATAGCCTGGGAATCCAAGCTCATAATTTTAGAAAAAACAAAAAATACCTCACCTCACAAAGTTCTAAAATTATAGAGCTTGGTGCAGGTAGATTAGGCTGACACAGAATGTTATAAACAGTCTGTGTGTGAACCCTTGTTGACAGAGTTTCTGAACTTTGGAAACCCAGGCAAACACACATAATCAACTTACCATAAAAAACTCTTTCACAAGCTCTAAAGACTTTCAAAACTACTAAAAACCACATCAAAACATCAGCCACATGTATTTAGACTTCCAGCCAACAGCCATTTTGTTTTGAAATGAATCTATGTTTTCATTTTCATTTGTTTTCCTTTTTTCTGCAGAGTCAGCTTTTTCCATAAATTATGCGCGCGCATCGAAATAATCAAAATGCGCGCGAAAGTACTGCTAAGTAATACGCCGAAAGCTGGCCAATCAGGCCGAACCTGCATTGCAGGGAAAAATCTCCCTGCAGGCGAGTTACCTGCACCAAGCGTTAAACCAGCAGCAAAAATATCATAAACTAGACTGTGAAAAAAGTTTAACGCTTGGATTCCCAGGCTACAACCCTAACTGATAATAACCCAATTCCTAGCCAATCTGATACGTAACCACACCCAAACCACACCCATACCCAACCCTACCAGGTTGCCTGCAGGTCCTGACACTATTCCCGCATGCCGGATCCGAAAAATAGATACATGTCTTTCGTCTTTATAAAGAAGCCTTCACCATGCAAAAATAGAGGAACGAAAAAGCCGTGGTTGAATTCAGTCGAAAATATGCAAAACATGTGCAAGTTTACACAAAGATTAAAAAGACAACAACAGTGAGGCTGGAACTTCGATTTTTGAGGATTACGATTTTACCAGTTTTTTAGCAATTTTTGCCTCGCTAACCCAAATCTCGCAACCTCTTTACCTTAGGGGTCACTCACATATCGATGTTCCCTGCAACTAACGTCATTGTGACGCGAGGGGGTGGGGGTCAGAGCCTATATGACGCTAAGAAATTTCAACAGAATATCGATTTTCAAACCTGTAACATTTTGTATTCCATTCTTCGCTACACCTGCCATCTTAATTCAAACGCATAAAATATAACAGAGATGATATCCAATACCCTTCCGTTACGTTTGTAGGAATATGTTATTATCTCCCTAATCATAAAAACAGAGATACCGCAATAAAAAATAGATGGGCCGTATTTTGATATACAAGGGCCGCGCTGACGGACCGTCTACATAAATATGACAAAACAACGAGCCGTTTGTCTGGGGACAAACAAATGTGAAAGTCATAAGTCAAAACCACTTGTTTTAAAATCGTGCGAAACGAAGCACAAAAATCAATGTGGCTGGCTATCAATATCTGTAATAGAGAAAAAAATTACTTCCATCGTTTTTGGTATATTTATGTAAATGACGCTAAGAAAGGGGGGTGGGGGGTTCTTCAGATAGCGTCACAATGACGTTAGTTGCAGGAAAAATCGATATGTGAGTGACCCCTTAAAGGAAGATCGAAATTAGAGCTTTTCAGTGTTCCGAAAAAAATGCTTAGCAGAAATTTTTTCATCTTCATAGGATTGATTCTCAGCAACAAAATACATCTTTTGGTCTTTGGGTTTGTTTCTGACGTTTTTCCTTCAATCAAAGAATATCGATCACTTTCCTTTTCCCCTCGAGCGCGCGAGAAAGAAATGATTAGCTCGCATTTTCACGCGGGCAAATAAAGATGAGACGGCAATCTTGCACTGAGGGTGCTACTTAGTTTCCGCCCTATTTTGCGCCCACGATAGAATGGTCCAAACACGGGGTATTCCAAATGATAAACTATGTCGTTCAGTAAGTGTTTATTTTCTGAGAGATACAAATAGTATATTGAATATCATTAACTTATTTATTTAAGTATTTTTGAGCGCAAATTTAAATATGGTTAAATAAAAAACAAATGATAACAGTTCTGTTTATTCCTCAAACCCCCGGGAAAAGTTTTTTGCCGACTTAGCTATTTTACAAATTTCGGAAAAGAACTCCCATAGGAATTCTGATACCTAACCTGATTGGTTAGGAAAGTCATAATGGCAGATAATTTTAAAAGTTTCTGAGGAAATGTGTGTCATTTATCTATGTTGATGGCTTGTTGATTCTTTAAAGAAAAAAGATATCTAATCTAATCCTGGAATATCGAGGTCCCAGCTACACTGAACAAAGCATCTTATAAAGAAATATTATAATCATTAGAACAATAAAAGATGAAATTTCTCAATCCAAGAGAAGTATTTACAAAACAACAAAAGCCTTTTAGAAATTTGTTCTTAAAGACATTGCGTATTCTGTTTTCATGGCATTAAAAAAATCCACCAAGACGGAGTACACACACAAACTTTCAAAACACGCAAACTGAAAGCAGTAATTATGACGTCACACATTCAGCAGGTTCAGATCAATGTTTTGATTTGATCGTCTGACAGTTCTATTCCCAGGAGAATAATTTACCGTCAGCCGAATAAGGATTATTTTTGTACGAGGGTGATTTTTCAGCTTGAGTTTATGGCTAATGTTATGGTTTTATGAAGTGCTTGTTCTTAGAGATGAGCGAATTTGATTAATTCTAGTTTTCAAATGAAGCAAATTTAATCTTTCTTCTACAAGATTACACTTTAATATAATACCAATTATGCATGTAAGTTTTATATACTCTTTTTTACGTGTTTTTTACACTTTCCGAAAAGTGAATTTTGACTTTAAAAGCTCATAAGTAGAGAACAAGTTGGTCAAATTTAAAACTAGTGATGGCTCAAATTTTAAGTTAGGATATCTACTTTCTAAATATCAAAATTCCAAGCACTTTGGGACATTTGTTCGGCCTCAAGACGCCGGGAAACGTCCGAACTTTTTCGTGGGTCACCCGGTATATTAATACTTTCTTTTTGCATATATTTTGCATACTTTCTAAGGGAATTTCACCACGGCAATTCGGCCACCATAAATCTTTGCATACAATTCAATATGGCAGATAGAAAGGCGAAAAGGTCTATGGATAACAGAACGGTTTAAAATTTTTTTTCCAGAAAGTACCGTCAACTGCTCTAACTTGGGACTATCTGACGAAACATGGGACAGTAATTCGGCCACCATTTCACTGAATCTCCAAGGTCATTTGATTTGAGTTAAGGAACGGCGCATCTAAAAATACACGCTTTCTCTTTCGATTTTACAGTAAGTGAAAATACAGACCAGATATGCAACAGTCCCATGTTTTGACCAATCGTCCCAAGTTAGAGCAGTTGACGGTAAACGGTTCAGGAGTTACGTACGGGACATTTTGCGTTACGTAAGGGACGATTTTGGGAAAATCTTAATTTTGAAGCTATCATTACAGCAACATTATGTCTTATGTGTCATTTTTTATTTTGATTACCTATTCTGGCATAAGTTGAAGTTAAGTTTTATTCATAATTTACATTCATAACTGGTAGGAATACTGTAAGCCTTGGGGCAGAATTTACTGCGAGGTCAAGGTTTTGTGTCCCAAACGTAACAATTTCATTTGATATGCCCTTATCATTTTTTGTGAAGCTGTTTGAACAAATAAATTGTATTTTTTAATTTGTTTACCTGTATGTGGTATAGCTTTGAAAATAGTTTAGGTGTGAAGACTACAAAAAAAAAAGTTATTTGTCCTGCAATTGGTCTAATTGTTCTACGTAAATATCCCGGACGTAACAGACACAAAATTGCATAAATTCTTTTATAAATAGTTTATGAGCATTATTTTTTTTGCTTTTCTGTATGCCTACTACTATTTGTCTAGAAATTATAGCCAAAACAAACAAAACTTGATTTTGAAAAAACCTCAGCTGAAAGTACATGCTGTGTCCCGTACGTAACATTGTCCCATACCTAACAAAAAAATCTAAAATCTTTATCAATCCATGCAAATCACTTCAAAATGAGTTTTTATTCAAAAAATTTTGATATCCCAAGATTAATATGCCCCTGAAAAGTATTTTTTTACAACTTAACGTTGTTTAGACACATTTTCTAGGCTCTAATCAGTCATCACTTTGTAAGCTTTCCTGATGAGTGAAGCTTTGTTTAAACCCTTTAACACGCATTTTAAAACTTCAAGTTCAAGCTTCAATTGATTTTGATGATGTTAGTATTGCTTATGGACTTGTAAAAAGTTTCATGAATAGCTCTAAGGTATATATTTTTTCTATGAAGTGCTATTAAAGAAGGCAATCCAAAAATTGTTACGTACAGGACATAAAGTATGGGTATTTTAAAGATT
>NW_027103279.1:0-13375 GCF_902728285.1 Clytia hemisphaerica
AGTAACCTCAATGAAAAAAATGCCAAGAGAATTTCCGAGGCAATGAATAACATTCGTGAACTGGTGATCAAAACAGAGCAAAATTTGGACATCAAAAAATCTTCCACAGGAAAACAAAAACGCGACTACATGACACGGTCAAAAAGCTTGCCCACGAATGAAAACCAAATCCGTTTGTTAACGACGAAACCTACAAGTCATACGAGTCGTTTGAATATTTTGATGATACCCTCTTGACCAAACAAGACACGACAAAGCTGCTTGAGTGGACAAAAGAAAAAAGCAGAGAATTCAAAAAGCGCCTTGAAATCCAAAACAAAAAAAACACTGACATTCATTTTGATATTGAGAAATAAACATTATTTATAGACATTTAACACATATTTATATCAAGTTTTTATAAACTGTTATCTTTAATTCTTGTTTTTGAATATTTAGATTTTTATCTTCGAACTTTGGTTTTTGTATATTTATGTTGAATTTTACTAGAATTTTAGTTTAAAAATGTTTGTTATTTGTTGCATTTGAATAACCCCCCTTTTTTAGAATACTAATATGAAGATATTTTCATACAAATTATATTTGCAAATTACTTATATATGATTCAAACTACTTTCTGGATCTTTCTGGATTCTTACACAGGATTTTGATAAAGCTAAGTGTACTTTAAATGATACAAGAAAAATAAAAACATATTCAAATTAGAACAAAACATGGCTTTATAACAAATTATATCCAAGAAGATTCCAAGTTGTTGAAGATTAAATAACTCTGGGCAATTTAGTCAATCCTTTTTCAAATTCTTTACAGAAGCCTTCCCCCACAAAATTCTCCAATATTTATTTCAAAAGCTATAATTATATTTTCAATTTAACTAATCTTCAAATCCCCCAGAATCTTCCTCAAGTGAAAAATCACTGTCAAATTCAAAATCTCCAAAACTCGTATTGTGGCTCCCCTTTTTTCAAATTTGGATTAGTTTTTGGTTCATATGCAGGCAAGGGTGTATTTTCAAAATGATTAAGAATAATGTCAAAGATATTCTTTGCCAAAGTTTCAGAAACAACAGGTAGGTTATTGGTAATATAGTCAGCAGAATCGATGAATTTGAGGTGGCGCACAACTTCAAAAATAATTTCATTAGTCAATCCAGAGATGATACCAGAGGGAACGAACATGCTGGAGGACTGGATGATCTTTTCATGAAGGGCGGCTAAACTTGACTGGATAGCAACACAGTCTTCATCAGTAATGTTTCTAACCTTCAACGGTTTATTTTCATCATCTGATGTTACGTCAAAGTAAGTTTGCTTACAGGTCTCCTCTCCGCAATTACAATCTTGTGCACAGTTACTGCAGCAAACATGTGCTGGCTGAATGGAAGAGATCTCTGTATCTTTTTCACTAAAAGGATTAAACAGTTTTTTCCTTAGACATCCTGTGTGATCCATGTAATTTCGGACATCATCAGCAATTTTGGTGGATTGGGGAAAGTTATATAAAGCTGCATGACAATCAGGTGCATTTGAACGACCTGCACGACCAATTTTTGGACATAATCAACAAGGTTATGTGGAGGACCAAAATGAAGAACAAATTTAACGTCTTGACAATCAACTCCACAGCCAAGGGCGCTGCTACATATAATGACTCGGTGATCTCCTTCGTCGCTAGATGTTAAAGATTTCAAATAACTATCCTTTTTGTGCGGCCAAGAATTAGCATGGTACAAACCAAGAAACTTTCTCAGAACTACCAAGAGAACATAATAAAAACTGGTCATAAAGCCATCCACATAAAATCTGGGTGCGACAAAATATCAAAATTTTGGGACAGTCTATACCATTGTTTTTAATTAAGTTGATAACCCACTGAAAACAATATACTGACTTCTCTTCACAGTGAAATATAGACAGCTTGATATTTGGACGATCACTACAGGAAAACACGGTACGAAAGCCTTTTTTTGATACACCACAAGAGCCACTGATTAAATCAAAGTTGTTTTGATCAACAGTTGCGCTTAAACAGAGGATAGGAACATGCTCACACAAAAAAATTCGAAGCTCACCAATTCTTCCAAAGGCTTCTCGAAAAGGTTGTTCATTAGAATTATCACTGTGACCCCAGGATACAAGATGTGCCTCGTCAACCACTAAGCATTTTAAGTGTTTTTGAAAATAAGACAATGACAAAAGCTCTTTAGCATCAGACTCTAACCAAGCCTCTGGTGTGCCAATAAGAATGTTGAAACCCTCATCCTTAACAGCGTTTAAGTTGGCACTATCAATTTGGCATGCTCTAATTCCGAGTGGCACGAAGAGTTTATTTGCTGAATCAATTTGGTCTTTAATTATTGATTCCAGAGGAGCAATAACTGCAACTATTGCTTGGTTAGTATGCCCTCTCAATTGCTTACACACAGAGGGAATCAAACGAAAAATTAGGCTTTTCCATAAGATGTTGGTAAAATAGCCAATGTGTCATGTCCATTCACAATGTTTATAATTGCTTCAAGCTGCTTCGGTCTGATGGTAAAACTTTCATCAATTTGGGACAGTGACTTTCTGACAGCATTTGCGATGAAATTTGCATTGGCCATTTATTGATTGATTGGATCGATTGATGTGATTGATATTTGCTTTGTAGCACAAAAATTTGATTGATTGGATCGATTGATGTGATTGATATGCAGGTATATTTGCTTGTAGCACAAATAAATTTGATTGATTGGATCGATTGATGTGATTGATCATTTATAATATAATAATATTCTGCTGCCACATCAGTTTCTTCTACAAACAACAACAACTCCCCCCAATCCACCAGCAACCACACAGCACAGTTAATAATAATCCTTTTTATTGTTATTATCGATAACGAGATTTAGTTTTTGAAACAAAATTGAAATATCCAAGCAGTCATAAAGCATAAAATAGTGCAAGACATGCCAGTTGTTGTGTTGTTGTTGAAATATTTTAAGACACTGCTACTCTACCATTTTCTTCTAATCAAAACAAAACGAAGCGAGCGCCAACTTTGAACGATAATTATGTTGACATTTTAACAGCCAATCAGATTCTGCGGACAAAATTGGCATCTTCAATATTTCCTGGCCTTTTCTGTCATTCTATATTTTCCCGTTTTCTCTTTAGTGCCGAGTACACTAGCTACATACGGACAGAGAAGGCCAGGTTTCCTAGCTATGGAGATTGATGATGATTCGGGAGAGAGTGATATCGATTTTGCAATTGCAGCAGACGTTTTGGATATAAGTGATGAAAGCGAATCGAATAGTGAAGAAACGACATCCGAAACTGAACCTGCTAATTAACAATAGATTTTTTAAACATATGGTTATTTATTTGTGAATTTAAACCTTTATCTGAGCTTACCTCATGCAATTGAAGAAAACAATTAAAAATTTGGATATGACTTTGGTCCGTAAATTATGTTAATTGGTGTTTGATTCTTCTTGATTCATTTAGGATAAACAGAGCTCAAATTTGTGACCAAATAGGGCATTCCCCATTTCACAAAAGTAGATTAGGTAACAATACATAGGTTAAATAAGACTGAAAAATCTCATCTAAAATCTAAATATTCTGGTCTGTAAAATGTACACTTTTCAAAGTGACAGACATAAAAAATATAGACCAGTGAATTGAGTTTGTAAAGAAGTATTACTGGTCAAAATTTGAGTCTCATACGAGCTGGTTATCCTAAGATATAAGTGGGGTCAAATGTGTCCCCCCCGGGATTAGCCTGATATTAGCCCTTTTCTTGTGCAATGCCCCACAAGTAAATTCAGAAGGGCACGTAAACGGTTTTGTGACCTTTTAGGTCTACTTAAGCATTCCTGAAAGTTTCAAAAAGTCCCGAGTGTTATTTTGATTTTTTTGNGTATCTCTTTGAAACGTTTCGAATTGTTCGTATGCAGTAAACATTGCCTGATCTTTTGACACTGCATAGAGTTCTCTCAATTTGGTTATAAGCACATCTAAACCCTCTTCGACATTTAGCTGTTCTTTCGTTAATGTTGCACATGCTTGGCGAACCTTCGGGGATAAACTGAGATATAACACAGGTCCCTGTTTTGTTTTAGCTAAATCAGTTACTAACTGCCACATTTCAATTTCATGTAACCAATGTTCAAAGTCTCCATCTTCGGAGAACGGGGGCAATCCATACTTTTGCCCTATCGAAACAACACCTGCCATTTTCAACAAATAACCACTTTAGTTTATACTGTTATAACAACCAAAGTTCATAAACTTTATCACACTTTAGTAACCAACCAATAATATCTTTACTGCAAAACCACCGAATGCTGCTACCATGTAAATTGGTTGTTACTCACCATTCACAATAGTTGGATATCAACCAACAGGATCACTTCTTTATTTAATTATTCAACTAGAAGAACAATGTTAACACCCATCGGCTTTAGGCTGGGCTGTCGGCTTTAGGACCTCTCACGGTACACCGGACAGTCCAGTGCGTCGGCAGGGTCCTATGCAAGTTACCCAATCTCACGGTATGCCTCCGACTTTGCCTCCAAATTCTGTCTCTTTTATTCCAGATTTTGTTAAAAAAGACCATTCAGAAACGAAGACCAAGCGAGAAAATCAAAACAAGCTGAAAAATTATGAAAGGGGTCTATACTTTCTGTCATAACATATGTCACGATAACTTTCACTACATTTGGCTAAAGCTTCAGATGAATCCGGCTGGACTTAAAATTTTTTTCAAGTTGAATAGTGACCAAAGGGGGTCTCGTCTCGAACCGGCACAGCTGTTCCCCTCAAGCAAAATCATCGATTCCGTAGAGGTCACGAAATCGCTGTCAACAGAAATCAAAAAAAAAAATTCAAAATGGCGGCTGACTGAAACTGACAAAAACGAAAAATCATGAGTTTTCAATCGCTTATTGCAGCTCACTGAGGCAGATAAATCCAATGAAATAAAAAGTAGACAAACCTTGAACCTTTTCTCTGTCCAAATAAAGAAAATAATCTAATAGTAATGTTTACATCCCAAAATCCGACCAGACCTACATCAACATCAAGTCCCACAAAATTTCAACCAACGCTGCGGCGATGCAGGCAAAACATTCTGACCTGAAACCTGTTGGAAAAAATAAAAGATTAGGGTCTAATTACATTTCAAAATGATATATTTGCAAGCTATTAGTTGCTTTCCCAGGAACTGAAGAAAAGATCCAAAAAATTGACACGGGGGGTAAGATTTTTTAAATAAAATTCTAAAATAAGACGTTTTAATGCTCAAACATAAAAATATCACTTGTTTTCATAATAAATAAATGTTATAGAAACTCTTTTTCATACAATTGGTTTTCCAAAAGTGTTTGGCTTCCCCGCAACGAGTCTTAAAATTTCTGCAAACCCCCGGTTTTTTATCACTTTATTACGCGCATAATATGAACAGGGCCTTTATAGCGCTATAAACAAACAATTTCATTGGTTAATTTTTGTTGGCCAATCACGTGACCAAATTCTTGATTGAAGCGAGCGGGAGTTGTGGTCATACATCACATGATGTTTTCGCGTGTTTTGATTTAGCAAATTTTAGAAAGTTTGACCACTTATCAATGTTTAGATTTTTCTTGCGCGGATTTCTGTTCAGAGCTAAAATATGGTTTGTGTGGGATCGATGGTGGGACAGCTGTGCCGGGAACCTATAGGTTCCGAAACCAATGCCCTATCCACTAGGCCAATCCGGCTGCCGAAAATTCGTTATTTGGGGTCACTTATACGAAGGTCTAAGTACTATATATAAATAAGTCTGACTGACGAGTTAGGCTAACTGTTATGATCGCCATTACTCCGAAGAAGCCACCACACGTGTGCACCGCCGGGTGGGTGCACCGCCGGGTGGGTGCACCGCCGGCCGGGTGAGGGGTTTAGGGATAGCGCGCCCTTTTTAACTTTTTTGTTTTCATTCAAAATGACCGGACACAGATTGAAGAAATTAACTTGGTGGAGTTATCAAAACAAATTTGTTTTCAAAGAGATTTGACAGCTTAAGTGAAAATACAGGCCAGATTATCAAATCAACAGTCCCATGTTTTGACTAGAAATGTCTGTCTATATGGACGTAAAATGGAATGGCCTATTTCAGCTTAAGGAAATATTCAAAGAAAAAGAACCGTTTAAGATAAAAATATTCCAGGAAAAAATAATAAATAACAATTACATAACAAAACTTTTAACAGTCAAAAATTCCACTCCGTGTTTGGCCGCCATCTTGCTTTCTTCGAAGGTCGAAAATCGAAAGTACTCTTCATTCTTATCTGATATTCCGATGGCGTATTGGCGGCCGCCCACGCTAAAGCTCTAAAGGAGCGGGCCAATATACCATCGGAGAGAAATAGTAGTCATCCATTGATGTGCCGACATAAGTTTAGCCCTCATTTTCGGGGCCGTGCTGAACGCTCAAAAATTGTTTTATTGAGATCTGGCTGTAGCGTCAGGATGAGATTGAATAAACAATAACGCCGTGTTTGTAACACTGTTCAGTGCATTAATTTATTGATGTGTAGTAATGTAGTGTTCAAACTGAAAATAAGAATTGAAAAATACTAAGTCTAATGAATGAAAATAAAATAATCTAACTTAGGTACAAAAGGATGTAAGTCTATGAGAACAAAAGTAGAAGTAGAAAACAGCAAATGTATAAATGAATGATTGAAGTACTAATATAATGTAAAAGAAAATCTAACTTAACTTAACTTAGGTGCCACAAATAGAGACAGAGAAAAGAAACAAAAAACTCACCAGCTGGCCTGAGGTAGAATGCTGTAAGCAGGCAGCAGAACACAGGGTGTGTCAAGACTAACACCAACTGTGTGAATGTGAAAATTGAATGTGCTTGTATGTGTGAGTAACTAAAGAGACTATTGATTGATTTCATTTGATTTGAGTTGACATCATGTCAGAGGAGGTCTTCACTCCTTGAAGTCTCTGTTGAAGTGAGGTCTGAGTGATGATGTGGCATTTATAGGCAGATCAAAAAGTCTAATTTACAGACCAAAATAAATTATGAGAAAAATTGAAATAAATTATAACAAAAGGAAATGCATATCAAATTGACATAAAATTAATGAATAAAATACTGACCAAATGCTTATCAACACAGAAAAATGCAGAATAACCAAAATGGTGGGAAAAGTGAAATAAAATGCAGACCAAACAAAAACAAACAAAATGGCTGCACACTGAAAAAGGTGAGAGTGTTTGATTGACCAAAAATGGATTAAAACTAAGGTTTATGCCTTAACACTCCCCCAACAGAATGAAAATAAGATTTTTTTTTTTTTTTTTTTAATATATTGGAAAATTTTAATTTTTTGAGTTATCCAATTGTTTCATCAAGTCTATTTCATCCACACCACGTATCAAAACCAACGAGCGGACTGATCGATGGGTCTCACGTTTGACTTTCTCGGTTGAATTTTGATACTGCACAATAACATCCCGAATCTTTCCGTCACGTCCTTTATTGATGCTCTTAACGATTCCAAATTGATAGTTTGCGGATAGGCTCGACTCCTGCTTGGTGAAAAGAACGATGTCTCCTGGCTTGATGTCATTGTCGTTTTTGAACCACTTTGGCTGATCCATTAATGCTGGTACGTGTGAAGTGAGCCAACATTCAAACCACGAGTCAAAGATCTTTTTGTTGGTTCGTAGAATCTTGTCGGTGTCATTTGTGACTGTTAAGGGCTCTGACGGTGAGCGGTCGTTGTTGCGGCCGAGGAGTAGGCGGTTCGGGGTGATCAGATCTGACATCTCGAACTCCTTGAAGTTGCCAACGGCCAATGGCAGATTGTTGATTGAGTTCGAGATTGTTGATGCCAGTGTCTCCCAATGAAGAATGGACAAACGTTGATTTCCGGCAGTTTTATCGATCGACTTCTTGATCTCCTGAATCTTTCTTTCTACACGTCCGTTGACATTATGTCCACCAACAGGACATGTCTCAAAATCGATATTCATTTTTGAATGAAGGTGTTGTTGTAGGTCGACGAAGTTGAGTTGCATTGTTTCACAACCCTTTACGAGCTGACTTCCTTCATCAACGAGAAGCTTTTTCGGGTAACCAACCTCACAGGCTAGTCGTGTAAAAGCTGCTTGATTTGTTTGATTTCATTCATCATATTGAAATGGTCAAGCCAAATGGTCCGGATGTTATCGGGAAGAGCATCATCCCAATCCAATTTCCGAGTGACAAGGTCGTGAAGATCTAGTTTCATGGTGGCAACAATCGGTGTGATTAAACCAGTGATGTCGTAGAGTTCAGCTACCTTGGCCACGCATTGTCGTCGAGTTAGGTTCTCAGGTACCGTAGATACAAGTGTTGGTTTGCGACCTCGTGATTTTTTGGCGAAGTTGAGTTCTTGCACATCGAGAGAGATTTGATCTTTGAGTGGAAACCACTCGAGTCCAGCCACTCCAACCGATTGACCATCAGCAGATAGAGACTCTTGAGGAGGTCTTGATGAAAATGTGAAGCCTTTGAGGCCGAAGCCACCGTGATTGACAGCAACTTCTAGATCGTCTGCTATTGATTGGACTTCTGTCATGCCTGATGAACCTGACAAACAATCGTCCACGTACACATCTTCGGAAACAATCTTGTGGACGGTAGGATATCGGTCCTTGAGGATTCGGGCTGTCTCTCGCAATCCTCTCTCCGCTTGGTTGCCGCTTGACTTGATTCCATAAATGAGTGTTTTTATGACCTTCTCTTCTGGGGGCTGTGAAGGGTCCAGTGAGTCTTGCCAGAGATATCGTTGGAGTCCCCAGTGACATTGGTCCAATTTGATGGAGTTATACATTTTTGTACATCAGTGTGGAATACCACAGAGTGGCACCTCCACCGCACAAATATATCAACCAATCGATTCATACTGTTGCGTCCTTTTGCCAAGATGTCATTCAGAGAGAATCCTGTGTCGGTGGGCATTGAGGCGTCGAATACCACTCTGCATGGCGTTGACACCGAACTCTCCTTCCAAACGGCACGCCATGGTATGAAATTCTGGTAAGGTGATTCTTTGAGGATTTGTTGAGATTCTGTTGATAGATTTTTGACGTAATCTACATATCCAAGCTTCTGAAGTTTTTGTTCCGAATGGAGGATGTCTTCTCTATCTTTGGTGTTCTTTGCGAGGCGATGAACTTGTTGGTTGTAGACCTTCAGTGCGATATGTCGATTTGGTTGCAAACGGTGTGTTGGGTCAGCCATCAGTGGGAGGGTGGCAATTGATTGGTGATTTTGTACATCGACTGTGACGGAATCATTTATGATCTGCTGCTCTGTTTCCTCCTTGATGCTCATGATTTCGTTTGGTTGGTTGCGACACGTCTCACATCCTCTACAATTAACACAGCGAAATGACCATTCGCTGCCAGCACGTTCCGCTTCATTGAATGTGATGAGCTTCTGAACATCAACATCATCGTCTTCGTCAAGTGTGTTGTTGCTAGTGACGTCACCGATGGTTGCAGAATATCCGAGCATGCGCACATCTGGGTTGACTTGATAGCCATTTCGAAAGAGAGCCAATTGATTGGAGATGAAGTGTGTGGAGAGGTGACTTGAGCCAACATTGTTGAAGACCTCATGAGGTCCTCCGATGACACCAGTGGAACCGTCTGCGTTGATGAATTGAGATCGGTATATCGTCAGTCCAGATGGAAGTTGGAAGATGGGTTCTGGGAAGTATCGCTGATATCTGATGCCCACCATAAAATCGACGTCTCCTCCAATGGATTTAGGAACGGAAGGAAGAAATTGAAGTTTATTACCTTCTTTCAAGTATTGAGTCTTGATGTCCTCGTAGACCCTTCCTTGGAGTGGGTAGCTTGGAAAAGTCTCGGTTATGCGATCCATGCAAGGTCCAGTCATCATGGCATTAACTCCGTGGCTGAGAGGAATGGAGATGGTGTATACTCCGTGAGATGTTATATTGACTGATCCACCAACACCACCCATTGAGATGTCCCCAGAGAATTGCTTGATTGCGTTGGATCCAAGATGCCTGACTGCCTCGAAGCGACTGATAAAATCGCTGCAGCCAGAGTCGTAAAAGATGGTGTACGTTCGTTTGTTGATTTGGATGGACTGCAGCATGAAGATAGCACTGTTGGAGTCGTCTGTTGGAGTTGAATGGCTTGATTTGAATGAAGTGTGGAAGATCTTTATATCCTTGGAATACGTAGGGACTGGGAGTCTTCTGATGCATCGGCTCTTGTAATGTTCGAGCACGTCTTTGTTGGTCTGGTCAAACTTGTGATCGTCACATACCAGTACATGTTTCTTCGTGATTTCGGAGTTGTGAGCCGGATTCTTGCAGATAAAGTCTCGTTGACATTTTCCTTCGGCGTGTTTGCCTCTATCCATTTGTGCTCCGGGATAAAGGCATTGATAACAGAGTCCATTGTCTTGGAGGAACTTGAAACGTTGGCTGGTTGTCATGTCGACAAACTTCTTGCATGAGAAATACTGAATTAACTTTGTACCTCTCGGACCATTGGATTTGATATGATTGGTTGCGCCACAGATGAAGCATATTGGCTCTTGGTGTTGTTGGTGTTGGGGTTTTCCATCTGACGAGCCATAGTAAGTTGACGAACCAGACTTCCTCTTGTCTTTCTCCTTGTCATTGGTTGAGTTGGATGTCTTGGTATTCGACTGGATGACAGTGACTTGTTGCTGTACCTTGATTTCTTTATCCAGAAATTCAATCATCTGTTTCCATTTGTATTTTCCCTCTCTTGGACTTTCGCAGGTCAATGTCAGCCATCTCATCATTCGACTTTGACCAAGTTTGTTCGACAGGTGGGTTAGGGCGTCACCATAGTATAACTCGTTCTCAATGTTGTGGTCGGATGCTAGATGCATTAAGTCCCGCATGACGTTGATGACCTTGCTTAACGATTCAGTGATTTTGATGGAGTCCTTGTGCTTCAAGTCAATGGAATTGAGTTTGGACAGCTTGTTGGAAAGGAGCAGACGTCTGTCACCAAACGCATCTTTGAGTCTTGTCCAGATATCTTGGATGTCGGTCACGTTCTTGACAAGCTCCAGGGCATGTTTTCCGAGATGATTGTTTTTCAGTAAGTCAGACTGGTACGATTTTGGAATGTCTGAGAACAGTTTATTGAACTCCGAGTTGAAGGTGTAAATGTCAATGTGCGAGTCATAGCCTGTGAACGTAGGCAATTTGATATTGAGCTGACTCTTTTTAAAGTTATCAAGTTTATCAAGTTCTCTGGTTTTGATTTCCTCTTGAAGACTGCTCTGGTATGACAATCGAAGCTCTAACAACATGTCGTAATCCTTCTTCAGGCTGGCAAACTTGTCTGGTTTGATGTTGAGATCGAGGAGTTCCTTCATCTTTAGAGATAAACTGTTGAATTCTGTGCTGACGGACGATAGATCTTTCTTACGTTGCTTGAGGTCTTCATTGGTGCACTTTCCAGCAATGAACGTGATAGTGGTCTTCAAGTGCTTCATTGACTGAGTGAGATCGTCTATGGCAAACTCTGACTTGTGCTCTTGCGTGGCTTGAGATGTAGCAGAAATGGCGATGTTATATTTTGTGAGACATTTCACATATTCACTGACTTTTGATGTAATTAATGTCAATTGTTTACTATAACTTTGCTCATAAACACCATCTTGATCTTGAAGATGAAAACGAAGTTCTCTATGTTTCTCTCTGAACTGGTTACGAAGTGTCTCAATTTTGGTAGCACACGATTTGATGAGTTCTGGCGACTCTTTGATGTCATCTGGTGCATAGTCTTGGATGATGTCAAGTATCTGATCCTCAAGACCTGAGGCTGAGAACAAAATGATTTTGATTTCTGTCTCTGCCATTGAGCGAATTGAAGTGTCGGACGACGGATGAATTGAGGTGTCGGACGACGGACGAATTGAGGTGTCGGACGACGGACGAATTGAAGTGTCGGACGACGGACGAATTGAGGTGTCGGACGACGGACGAATTGAGGTGTCGGACGACGGACGAATTGAGGTGTCGGACGACGGACGAATTGAGGTGTCGGACGACGGACGAATTGAGGTGTCGGACGACGGACGAATTGAAGTGTCGGACGACGGATGAATTGAAGTGTCGGACGACGGACGAATTGAAGTGTCGGACGACGGATGAATTGAAGTGTCGGACGACGGACGAATTGAAGTGTCGGACGACGGACGAATTGAGGTGTCGGACGACGGACGAATTGAAGTGTCGGACGACGGATGAATTGAAGTGTCGGACGACGGACGAGTTGAAGTGTCGGACGACGGATGAGCGATAACCTTTTCTCCGGTTGATGCAAGGATGCGATAGTCAATACGATCTTTCTTCCTCGTGTTCATTGATCGCGCCCACAAACAGCAGTGATGTTGATTGAACGGTCCTGTTTGAATGTAGCGTCAGGATGAGATTGAATAAACAATAACGCCGTGTTTGTAACACTGTTCAGTGCATTAAGTTATTGATGTGTAGTAATGTAGTGTTCAAACTGAAAATAAAAATTGAAAATAACTAAGTCTAATGAATGAAATAAAATAATCTAACTTAGGTACAAAAGGATGTAAGTCTATGAGAACAAAAGTAGAAGTAGAAAACAGCAAATGTATAAATGAATGATTGAAGTACTAATATAATGTAAAAGAAAATCTACTTAACTTAACTTAGGTGCCACAAATAGAGACAGAGAAAAGAAAAAAAAACTCACCACTGCCTGAGGTAGAATGCTGTAAGCAGGCAGCAGAACACAGGGTGTGTCAAGACTAACACCAACTGTGTGAAATGAAAATTGAATGTGCTTGTATATGTGAGTAACTAAAGAGACATATTGATTGATTTCATTTGATTTGAGTTGACATCATGTCAGAGGAGGTCTTCACTCCTTGAAGTCTCTGTTGAAGTGAGGTCTGAGTGATGATGTGGCATTTATAGGCAGATCAAAAAAGTCTAATTTACAGACCAAAATAAATTATGGAGAAATTGAAATAAATTATAACAAAGGAATGCATATCAAATTGACATAAATTAATGAATAAATACTGACCAAAATGCTTATCAAACACAGAAAAAATGCAGAATAACCAAAATGGTGGGAAAAGTGAAATAAAATGCAGACCAACAAAACAAACAAAATGGCTGCACACTGAAAAAGGTGAGAGTGTTTTGATTGACCAAAAATGGATTAAAACTAAGGTTATGCCTTAACAAGGCGCCTCAATCAAAAAGACCGTCAAATCACTGTCGTTAGTATTACCACGTCCATGAGTATGTCGGCAAAAATTACAAACAACATGGCTGATGTAC
>NW_027103280.1:0-6420 GCF_902728285.1 Clytia hemisphaerica
TTTTTGACATTTTTGGGCATTGCACTTAAAAGTTTTTTGATATAGAACCATGCTTTCAAATCAAAATGAGGAATTGATTTTGGGTGATTCTGAAACTATGGCCAGTAACTATACAATTTTCCAAAAAAATCAAAATTTCAAATGGTACTGGAGTATGACGTCACGAAAACACTACAAATTTGATTTTAGGGTATTTTAGAGCCATCTGACCTGCCCGGGGCGTTTTCTTACTGCTCAAATAAATTTCTGGTAGTTTTAAGTCCCTGGTCTATCCATTTGAAGGGGTTGCAATAAAAAATTCCGGCCCTACTGGCCCCTAGAGGCCCAAAAAGCCAACGGGTCTCAAAAAAGACAACTTTAGCCCAATTTTCCTAGAATCCCAACATGTCTGACCTCCAACTCTTCTGTCCGGAAAGAACCGCCTGGTCTCTTAGATCAAAAATAGAAACCTATGGTGATCTCCTACCATTAATTTTTTTCTTGATTTAAAAATTTTCTTAAATCGCTCGAAAAATGATAAAATTCGGGATATTTTGGCCCATTGGCAAAACTTCAAAGGGGTCTAGGCACTGAATTTATAATGTAAGGCTTGATGAATCTTTTATATAAAACAATGAACAGGTGAAAAAAATTGTCAAATGCTTTTTGGGCCAAAAAGGCTTTTTTTCAATTTTTTGACTAGAGCTGAGTCATTCTATTGCAGCCAGTAATTGGAGTTAGAAAGTAAATTTATCTGAAAAGCTGCTTCATCATCACATTCCAGAAAGGTTTCTAGGAAAATCAATATGTACTCTTCGAAAGCTTATAGAGGCTGAATTTTTCACTCAAAGGCGGCTTCAAACTCCCCTGACCCCTTAATTTTGTAAAATTGACTTAAAAGTACATTTTTGGTGAAATTTTGCCCAAAATGAGTACCCATTGCTACTTGATTCTGATTTTGTGAAAGCATCCTATAGATATTCAAGAATTTATCAAAGTTGGAAAACTTTTCGTTTCTTTAAGATTAGGTGCTAGCGAAGTCATTTAACTCTAAAATCCTAAAAATCTTGACAGAGGTGAAACTTACCACCCCATAAAACAATTTTGCCATCAACCTTTCGCCCTTAAATACTTAGAGATAAGTCCAAAAGTAAAATATCAAACCTTTCTTCTCTTTGGATAATTAATTTGGCTCATTAACCATTAGAGCAAACAGCTGATAGCAAATTGTGTTAGGGTTGGAAGTCCACCTTTAAGATTTGAGAGTTTAGAAGCACATTTGACAGACTTGATCCTTCAATGGTAGATCAGGAGGTAAAGCTTGATGAATGTTTGTATGCCCCCATGAAACCTTTCCAAAAACCGATTTATTATCTGAGTGGGCTCATTTCTGTTCAATCTTGAGCAAAATTGTTTGTTTGAGCAACATTGTCAAGATTTTAGGATTTTAGAGTTAAAACTGACTTGAGCTAGCCCTCATTTTAAAAGAAACGAAAAGGTTTCCAACTTCTGATAAATTCTTGAACTATCTATAGATGCTTTCACAAAATCAAAAATCAAGTAGCAATGGGTACTCATTTTGGGCAAAAATTTCAGCCAAAATGTACTTTAAAGTCAATTTTACAAAATTAAGGGGGTCAGGGGAGTTTTGAAGCCGCCTTTGAGTGAAAATTCAGCCTCTATAAGCTTTCGAAGAGTACATATTTGATTTTTCCTAGAAACTTCTGGAATGTGATGATGAAGCATGATTTTCAGAAAAATTTACTTTCTAACTGCCAATACTGCTGAATAGAATGACTCAGCTCTAGTCAAAAAATTGAAAAAAAAGCCTTTTTGCCCAAAAAAGCACTTGACAACTTTTTCACCTAGTTCATTGTTTTTATATAAAAGATCATCATAGCCCTATAACAAATTCAGTGACCTAGAACCCTTTGAAGTTTGCCAATGGGCCAAAATATCCCGAATTTTAGTCATTTTTCGAGGGATGTTAAGAAAATTTTAAATCAAGATAAAAAATTAATGGTAGGAGATCACATAGGTTTCTCTTTTGATCCTAAGAGACCAGGCGGTTGTCTTTCAGGAAAAGAAGAGTTGGAGGTCAGACAATGTTGGGATTTCTAGGAAAATTGGGCTAGAGTTGGTACTTTTTTGAGACCTTGTTGGCTTTTCGGGCCTCTAGGGGCCAGTAGGGCCGGAATTTTTTATTGCAATCACTTCAATTCAAATGGATAGACCAGGGACTAAACTACCAGAAAATATTATTTTGAGCAGTAAGAAACTCCCCTGGGACAGGTCAGATGGCTCTAAAATACCCCTAAAATCAAATTTGTAGTGTTTTTGTGACGTCATAACTCCAGCTACCATTTTGAAAATTTTGATTTTTTTGGAAAATTGTATAGTTTACTGGCCATAGTTTCAGAATCACCCAAAATCAATTCCTCATTTTGATTTGAGAAAGCATGGTTCTATATCAAAAAACTTTTTAAGTGCAATGCCCAAAAATGTCAAAAACTTCAAATTGGCATAAATCCGCCATTATGGATTTTCAGACCAAAATATTTTGGGATTTTACTCAGTTCATTGTACTTAACAACATATCCAAAAATGAAAAAAATCTAAGTTTCAAACTATTGGAACTGCCCCAAACTGCCCCATTCTTAAAAAAACTGGCTCTTAAGTAGTAACAAAACATACATGTTCGTTCTCCCTACATTATAAAAACATTTAACAAAAAAATAAAATGAAAATGAGTTAAAATAAAATGTTTGGTTCTTTNAATTTCGCATAGCGAAAGTATTACGATAGGCTTTCGCGGCGGCGGCGGTGCGGAAGAAAAATTAGAAAACGAAAGTAGTTGAAACTTCTAGAACATTCTCGAAAATTCTGAAATATGGACTCACTCGCTAAGATAAAATTTAATGATTCCGATCTGCAAGTGTTAGGTAGGCGTAACCAAGCATTCGTAAATATTGCTTTTTTTTTAATGGCGGATTTCAGCATGCTGTTAGACTAGCCTGGGAATCCATGCTATGATTTCTTCTTTGATAAACTGATGTCGAAATGTATAGCATGGTATGGGTTGAGAGTTTGAATTTCTCAGATCCTAATAACGGTTGTAAACATAGCCAATCAAATTTTGTTATTCTTTTACTGGTCACACTTTCTTAGAGAAAGCGCAACTTTCGAAATTTGGTTTTTATTTTAGTAAGTGAGGACAGCGCTAAATTCGAATTTCCCACTGTAAAAAATGTGAGTCCAATATTGGACTCACAGCTCGAACCCGTCTTGTGTACATCAAATTATAAAAAAACACACGACGGTTCTCCTGTCTAGCTGTTAGACTTGCTCTGGTTTTTTGTATTTTTGTCATGTTTTTGGTGTTTTTAGAGTACTTAAAGAGGATTATATTTCTTTTAGCATAGTATTTTATGTTTGTGTAGTTAGTAAGTGCACCAATAAAGTGATATGAATCTTACAATTTAAAGGACTGTCCTTGAAAATCACTACACACAACAACACAGACAACAGACAGGTATGATCTTCATTTTTACAGGTAGAATTATTTGTTGATATTTGATTAAGTTGTGTTGTAAGACAGATTATCATTTACTAAGTTATACTGAAAAATTTATGGCAGGGGATGCCAATGTCTGTATACCTTTTGTTTTGTTAGCTTAGCTACCGTGAGATCGGGTATTTACCTTGCATCAGTGGAGGCAAACATGTATAGCCTTCAAATGAATGACCTGTCTGGTCATTAAAATACAAAGTTAAATCAAAACAAAAATGATAGAGTAGAGCTGTGTGCGGAGCTGCGTAGTTCATTTGTTTTGAAATTTTGTTGCTTTGATTGGTCAGTCATTTGATTGATGGCTATGCAAGTCAAGTTTCCCTCCACTGATGCAAGTTACCCGACTTCACGGTAGGTAGGTGAGATGTGTCAGTTTCCAGACTCCCCCACTCTAGATAACTACAGTCAGGCACATCCTGGCAAATGAACGGGGTATTTTTCCAGACGGTACTAATCGAACGCTTCGATTACGGAAGTAATCGAAGATAATCGAAGTAATCGAATGATTATTTATCGATTACTGCTTTCGATGACAGGTAATCGAACGCATTCGATTACAAAAATCGAATGCATTCGATCACTGAAATTTCGTAAATTGGGTGAGTATTCGATTACCCGTTCGATTACTTTTCAATGACCCTTCGATGACGTTCGATAACCCTTCGATGACTTCGATGACTTCGATAACTTCGATAACCCTTCGATGACGTTCGAAAACCCTTCGATGACTTCGATAGCGCTTCGATGACGCTCGATAACCCTTCAATGACTTTGATTATTGCAAATTATTCGATTATCTTCGACAGTCAGACAAATCCTTGCATTTTGCACGGGGTGTGCATTTGCACCGGGTTTTCCCGACCCTGTGCAAATGAGCTAGAACGCGTCAGGCAAATACGTCAATTTCAACTTTAAAGTGAAAACGGGGGAAAATGAAGATGAACGGGGCTTTCATTTTTTTCTTTACGAGATTCTTCATTCGTTAATAAAGAATTGTGTCCATTGAAAAAAGATTCCACCCATTCAATCTTTTTTAATCAAGCAAAATATTTTTGATAAATTTGAGTATTTCTAAACGCCCGCGTCTAGGTCACGCGATTTCGCTACTCAAAAAATTTGCATACGGAACCCGCCCTTACCGGCTTTCTTTATGATGCGAACGGCCTTGAGGATCGTTAAAATGCGATTTTCGTATTTGCGTTAGGTCGATATAGAATACTATTCAGTGATACCTAACACTCCTAAAAATACACCCCTGCATCAGAATCATATCCATATTTTCTTCCCAAACATTAGACTTAGCTTCACTGCTAACAAAAACGACTGATCCGATTATTTCAATACTTTGTTGAAAGTTCAAGCTCAAATAAAGTTTTTACTTTTCTTTTTATTCAGGAGAAATGGATCAAATGAAGCGGAGACGATTTGTCAATATCACAATCATTACGGACTGCTTTCACTAAACTCAAGAGACAGCGTAAGTTACATTGTTGTATGTATGAAACAATTATCTCATCTAGATCTATGTTGAAATCTAGATCGATTTTTGTGCTTCCCATCAATTAGTGTGCGTTACTTGTTACCGTAACTTCGGCAGTTTATCCACAGACTTTTGAGCGACAATCACTTTTTCTAGTTTCAAGCTTAACAAAATCTACCGTACCACGGATCTTCCACAGTCATAACTTCAATTTTCATTCTTTATTTAGTGTGCCGCCACCAATGTTACCGATTGTTACCATTATGAGCTGTTCAGGGAGAGCGTGTTGCTCGAGAGTCGTGAAGAAGAAAATATGAACCATCTTTTTTATTAAAGTTAACAATTTATAAAATAATATACGTTACGAAATAAATACAACATTAAAAAAAGTGGCCAAAAATAAAAATGAGGCCATTGATCATTGCAATCAAATTAAAAGAATATAGACTGTAACTTCGTTGGTCTTTCTTTTCTTTATGGGCGTTGTTTTCATTCTCTCACGCACATACACCACTGTCTCTGTGCCACCCCGGTGGAGCTTTTTCCTTCAGTGTGGATGAAAATTTCTATCTAATCGTAGTGTCCAGCTAAGTTTTCTAGTGGGGCGGGGGGCTCCACCGGATCTCTGACACAAGGGTATTCTCCAGAGGGTTTCCATCATATTCTCGCCCTCGCCAATGAATGGGTATCATTATGATATTACTACAACGTTGGAAAATGTGGAAAATACACGTCTCACCTGGATATGATCGCAATTGTGTTCCCATAAAAAATGAAAACTGAAATAAAAAAGAAAAAGAAGAAACGGCAAGAGAAGAATTGTTGTAATTCATCCCATCTTGACCACTGGAGAACTAAAAATAAGTATGGAGTGGCGGATCGGGATTCTGAAACACCGTTATTCACAATCCCGTATTCTAAGTTTCGTATGTTCCGCATTCGAAAATCGAAAGTATGGCCGCGCGGATAAACTCCTTCGCTACAGTCTCACGCCAGCATAAGAAGGAACGATTCTTGTTTTCCAAATCAAAATACAAAGACAATAAAGAAGGATTACCTGGTATATCTTATTGAATTTGATTTATCTTCTTGACATTGATCCTAAACAAAAAGAATGGTGCTAATTGATTGTGAAACCATTGCAAAATCTTAAATTTTATAATTTTCCACCCCGTGCAAATGCACAGAGTTCCAAAAACCCAGTGTATTTGCACCGGGTTTTAGCGCTACTTTCGATTTCGACCCGTTGCAAATGCAACGTAGCGGACTCCGTGCAAATGCAAGGATATTTGCCTGACTGTTCGACGACCCTTCGACAATCTTTTTTATGCTACATTCAACTGTACCGTATTACTTCGAACAAACGCCGCGGCGTTTTTTAACTTTTTCG
>NW_027103281.1:0-18886 GCF_902728285.1 Clytia hemisphaerica
CTGTAAAACAGTCCGCCAGATTTTTGTTGTTTTTGGAAGGTAAAAACAGTACGAAGCAATCTTTTTATTTGAGAATAGGGCATTGCAAATCTGTTATTGGATGTTTGTTTCTCATTTTTGATTACATCTTTCAACTCTAAGTAGTTTTTTTGTTATTTGGATTTAAAACATTCTCTTTCAAAATGGCGACCTTGCCAAACGCTCCTAGTCTACTTCACTGGACTCACTCAGCGTCATAAAAAATTATCAAAAAGCAAAGTTCAGCCAGAAGTAGACTCTAGTCTATGTTTATACGAGCATGTAATTTGTAAATTAAATTTAGTGAGTTCATCCACCGTATCAAGCACTTTCGTTTTCTAATTTTTTTTCCGAGGACACCACCGCTGCGAAAGGCTATCGTAATACTTTCGCTATGCGAAATTAACAATAAAGGAGTAGCATCAAAAAGTCAATTAAGGAGAAAGACGAATGGAGAGTATGACACCCCTGTCTCACAGCCCCGGTGGAACTTTTTTAGTGGGGATAAAAATCCCTATCGAAATCCCAATGAGGATAGAAATTTTATTGTTCGAAAGTTAAAAAATCCAGTGGGGATGGTTTTGGAGTGCGATCTTTAGATATTGGTTTTCGAGTGGAGATGAAATTAAAGTCAATTTCCCAGTGGGGCTGAAATTCCAGGTATTTTCCCACTGGAGACCAAAGCGAGAGGTAGTCCTCGGGCTAAACTTTACGTCAAAAAAATTTGTAATAAGAACTACGCCAAAAACATGGAAGAAATTGCAAACATGAGAGGTTAGAGGCCCTGTGCCTAACTGTATAAATTAGATTGTTTCGTAGAGAATAATAGACCTGTGAAATACACATCTATAAATTAAAAAAGAGTTATTTAAATATTTATTTAGATTCATAACTCCTGGTTTAGCAGATGACTTTTCTCCAAAAATTTCCGTTATTTAATTCCGTTTATTCTGGTCTGTGAATTAAATTAGTACCCCAATAAGTAGCCCGATTGGAGCCCCGATTGGGGTGCCCTTCCATTTAGGAACACCCCGTTTGAGCCGGTAACCCCTTGATTTTCCCATTGATTTGAGTTTGAATTTAAAAGAGTTGCAATATTACTACAGCTTTAAATGAGGGAACAAGCGCCTTCAATTACCATTGTCATAACAACAATTGCTTAAACAAAGAGTGTTACCGTGTTTATACTAGCCCGGGGTCCACTTAGAGCTTTTTTATGGTCTTTTTGGCGCTGATAAGTGACCCGGTAGTATATGGTAATATGCTTTTGCTTAGGCGGACTGTAAAACAGTCCGCCAGATTTTTGTTGTTTTTGGAAGGTAAAAACAGTACGAAGCAATCTTTTTATTTGAGAATAGGGCATTGCAAATCTGTTATTGGATGTTTGTTTCTCATTTTTGATTACATCTTTCAACTCTAAGTAGTTTTTTTGTTATTTGGATTTAAAACATTCTCTTTCAAAATGGCGACCTTGCCAAACGCTCCTAGTCTACTTCACTGGACTCACTCAGCGTCATAAAAAATTATCAAAAAGCAAAGTTCAGCCAGAAGTAGACTCTAGTCTATGTTTATACGAGCATGTAATTTGTAAATTAAATTTAGTGAGTTCATCCACCGTATCAAGCACTTTCGTTTTCTAATTTTTTTTCCGAGGACACCACCGCTGCGAAAGGCTATCGTAATACTTTCGCTATGCGAAATTAACAATAAAGGAGTAGCATCAAAAAGTCAATTAAGGAGAAAGACGAATGGAGAGTATGACACCCCTGTCTCACAGCCCCGGTGGAACTTTTTTAGTGGGGATAAAAATCCCTATCGAAATCCCAATGAGGATAGAAATTTTATTGTTCCAAAGTTAAAAAATCCAGTGGGGATGGTTTTGGAGTGCGATCTTTAGATATTGGTTTTCGAGTGGAGATGAAATCAAAGTCAATTTCCCAGTGGGGCTGAAATTCCAGGTATTTTCCCACTGGAGACCAAAGCGAGAGGTAGTCCTCGGGCTAAACTCTACGTCAAAAAAATTTGTAATAAGAACTACGCCAAAAACATGGAAGAAATTGCAAACATGAGAGGTTAGAGGCCCTGTGCCTAACTGTATAAATTAGATTGTTTCGTAGAGAATAATAGACCTGTGAAATACACATCTATAAATTAAAAAAGATTATTTAAATATTTATTTAGATTCATAACTCCTGGTTTAGCAGATGACTTTTCTCCAAAAATTTCCGTTATTTAATTCCGTTTATTCTGGTCTGTGAATTAAATTAGTACCCCAATAAGTAGCCCGATTGGAGCCCCGATTGGGGTGCCCTTCCATTTAGGAACACCCCGTTTGAGCCGGTAACCCCTTGATTTTCCCATTGATTTGAGTTTGAATTTAAAAGAGTTGCAATATTACTACAGCTTTAAATGAGGGAACAAGCGCCTTCAATTACCATTGTCATAACAACAATTGCTTAAACAAAGAGTGCCCACAGATAGAGAATATGTTAACAGTATCAATCTACCTTATTACACGAATATTACTAGTCATTTTATTAACACGAATTGAGAAATTTCGTGTTAATAAACCCCCTTAATTAAAACCAGCCATGGTGTCCTTGACAAAGCAATAAAGTTCGTGTTATTTTTGGAGTGTTAATTTCAAGGCCGTTGAATACTTGCCTAGTAATATTCGTGTAATAAGGTACATAAGAATAGGTCGGTTCAAGTAATAATACGCCCTACATTATTGTTATTGTAAAATGGTAGTAGATAGTTTAAACTAGCCATTGAAAGTCGACTTTGGCGGCTTACATTATCTTAAATGTACCATTTGGTGGCTCAAAATTAGGTCAGCGGCAGCCATCAATATGAAAATTTTAAATCTGGGTACATTTATTGATCATAAAATGAGCTTACATGTCTTTTGTTAATTAAGTGTTCTTTTCGGGCATTCAATTTCGTTGGGCAGCCTGGATTGTGTTATGTCGGGTATCCATGGAAGCGGTTGGCTGGTCCAATAGTTTCTATGCATAGCAGCATGTTGTTCTCAATGAATCTTTCAGTTTCTGGAAACGCTCTATCAGGTCGGGGCAACTTGCACTATGCTCCTGATGGAGGACAGCCAGCTTGATTGAATCTCTCTGCGATATTTTCATGATAGATGGGTTGTAATTTTCATGTTCATTGTTATTTTTGACTTTAATTGTTTTCAACGTTCAATCTAAAGATCAACAAATGAAATTTATAACAGTGAAATGAAAATACCCATATAAATTTTGCTTTTCATATTTGAATGTCTCCGCAGTCATGGCTTTGACGTAAAATAGTACAACATTCTTTCATATCACTTTAAATTGGTTGTTATTTTTTTTGTGTTGAGAAATATTCTTACAAAAAAGAACAAGACGACTTGAAGTCAAAAATTTCGTTTAAAATTTAAACAGAAAGGAAAAACAAAGAGAGATGAAGCTAATCTGAAATCTACTTTACATCGAGCCTTCATAAAAAGGAACACAGACAATATGTATTTACTTTATCTCACTGTAAAGAAATGCAATCCACACACTTCTTTCTTTTATAAGAACAAATTTATAAGAAAAGCGAGACTCAAAATCGTTAAAATATAAGATAAATTTTATGGTCCCTTAAACAAAATAATAATACAAGCCGTCGAAAATTTCGTCTAATATTCAAATTGCATGGGAAAACAAGTAGTAGAAAGCTAATTCAAGATCTACTACTATTATTATTATCAAGGAAAAGATTGAGAAATTTTGGTCATTAAACACCCCCTTCTCACAGACCCACTGGGATCCCTTCACACTGGAAAAACCAAGTGAGTGATTTCCAGTGGGAGGAAAAATTGACCAAATTATCATCCCCGGTGCCATGGGAAATTATCCTCTAATTTTTGTCCCTACTGAAAATAATCAAATAAACCAGTCCTCATGCAAATTATTGTGCTATTTCTCTCATCCCTAGTGAATTTTCTGACTTGAAAATAAAAGAAGCTAAATCCCCCCAGCCATAAAAATAATGGGAATATCAATCCCCATCGATTTCAGTCCGTTTTTTTATCCCCACTGGCTGGTAAAATCCTACCACGTCTGTGAAATAGTGTAATTAAGTAAGGAATGTATTGGTTAACACAGCCAACAGGTGTTTACTTTATCTCACAATCAAGAAATACAATCCTTATAAAAATTCGAATTTGATTCTTATAAAGTATATGCTTATAAGAAAAATAAATATGCTCACATTGTACACAAATCCCTTGTTTACTTTGTAAGAACTAATTACCGAAAGGTATATCGGATTATTAATTTCGCCTTAGCAAAAGTATTACAATAGACAATTTAAAAACACAAACCAAACAAGGTCACCGTTGTATTTATTTTGGTGGCCACTGATTCGTTTGTTTTGGTGACTGCCCCTCCACCGTTCACCGCAAAAGAACTACCACACCCCCATTAGTGTACCGTGGCCCATATATGGCGTTTTAGACGTGTTTTTAATGAAAGTTTAAAAAGTGGCGATTCGCCAGTTAGCCAGATAATTAAGTGGCGATTCGCCACTTAATAATTTGCTAACTGGCGAATCGCTACTTAATAATTTGCTAACTTAATAAATTACTAAGTGGCGAATCGCCACTTAATTATCTGGCTAACTGGCGAATCGCCACTTTTTAAACTTTCATTAAAAACACGTATAAAATGTCATATATGGGCCACGTTATTAGTGTTATCATGGTAATATATATAACATTAAGAAGCCCTAAACTTGAAAATTAAAAGCATAAACAAGTTTTTTAAAACAATAAAAAAAGATCCATAAAAGTTCCTGAAAGTCTTAAAAAATACAGACAATCAGTGAAATAATATATTGACAGCAACCTAAAAAAACTGCATCTTTCTGACTGAAACCTTTATCCCAGGAGGTAAATCCATTTTAAATTTTGGGCCATTAAAGTCATTTCCCAAGTTCCAAAGTTTAAAAATCGAGCTATTTGGGGAATTTCTCTAAAACGAAAAAACTGCGCCCTTTTGAAGTTCCTCAATTCATGGGTATTGTTTCTACGCTTGTCAGCTTGCATCCGTTTTTGGTTTGGAATCGATTGGGCAATTACCCAAGGCATGAGAGAAAATCAAAGTTGTACCATTGAAAACGGATGAAATCCCTAATTTAGGAAATTTCCCTAAAACACGCTAAACCTACACCCTCTATAGGCATGCCACTTATTCAGCATTTTTTCTATTTGTGTAAGCTTGCATCCATTTCTAAATCCGGGTCTTCAAATTCATTTTCCACGTTTCGAAAACTCCAAAGTTGAAAAATAGAGCTTTCTTGAATGTCTATTTGGGGAATTTCCCTAAAACACGAAAAACCACGCTCTTTTGAAGTTTCTCAATTGGTGGGTATTGTTTCTACACCTGTCAGCTTGCACCCGTTTTTAGTTTTGAGTCGATTGAGAAATTTCCTAAGGTTGGGGACAAGTCAAAGTTGTACCGTTGAAAACGGTCGAAATCCCTAATTTAGGGAAAATCCCTAATTTAGGGAATTTTCCTAAAACGCGAAAAAGACTAGGCCTTCTAAAGGCATGCCACTTATTCAGCATTGTTTCTACACCTGTCAGCTTACATCCGTTTCTGGTTTGGGTTCACTCAAATTTTTTTCAGGACTGCAGATCAGTTCAAAGCTTCCCTGCTGAAAATGGTTTAAACAGTGAAAATCAAGATTTTAGGGATTTCCCTAAAACACGCGAAAACTATGCCCTGTATAGGCATGCCACTTATTCAGCACTTTTTCTATTCATGTAAGCCTGCATTCGTTTTGAGTTCGGGGTCTTTAAAGTTATATTCCCCAAGTTTCTAGAACACTCCAGAGTTGAAAAATGGATCTATCTTGAATCTCTAAATGGGGAATTTCCCTTAAACACGAAAAAACCACGCCCTTTTGAAGTTTTTTAATTAAGTGGGTATTGTTTCTATACCTGTCAGCTTGCATCTGTTTATAGTTTGGAGTCATTTGAGCAATTTCCCAAGCCTGGAGAGCATTTCAAAGTACCACTGTTTCCCTATATAACGAAATAACCACGCCCTTTTTCCAGTTCTTTTTCCAGATTGGTAATCCTTATAATAACGTATGTCATCCATCTTTTATTTAAGGTCAATAGCATTACAGTATGTGGCCCCCAAGACGTCGATCAAATCTAAAATTTCTCTAAAATCTAGAGGAAAAGAGGTTTTACTGGATGCATGTACTTTATTTCCCGAAAGTTCTTGTTCAAAATTTTCAATTTCAACAATATTTTTCAATTGCTTACAGATAGATAGCTTTTTTCTAAGGGTCCCTTAAATTTACGACTCGATGGATGTAAAATATATGATTTTATAAAATCTGTCAAAACTTTCGATGATGCAAAGTCCAATCTGAAAATTTAGAAATTATCAAAATGGCAATTTTGATTTAACGACCTCTTAATTAAGTTTCTGAAAACCGATTTCTTTTGAAAATGGTTCCATTCATGTATGGATTATGCTGTGAAAATTCTAGAAAAACAGCTTAACTGAAACTGAAAATATTAAGTTTTAAAGTTATTTTTCTTCTGTATTTTGCAAAAAAAAATGACAGAATTTGCAGTCTTTGCTGATTCAGCGAAAATTTTTATAAATAATTTTAAATTTTTGTTACAAGTTATTAAGACAAGCTGTTCGAAACGGAATACCAAGATTTTTTGCTTTTACTCATTTTTAGAATTTTTGTTTTTATCAATGCTGATTCTAGGGCTCCAAAATACTGGTTGACCTTCAAAGTGCTACATCTTTTACACATCCTCTAAATACTGTTTGACCTTTAAGATGCTATATCCCTTATTCATCTTCTTAAGTCACAGATGTATTTGCATTTTCTGAAAGGCATTATGTGTAGAAAGTTTCCTATATCCCATTTTCATAACTTCATAACTACACTATCCATGGAGCTAGAGTGAGCTATATGCAATTTTTATCTAATTTTGGAGTCGTAGTATTTCCTCCAGGCGCAAATATGTTATTTTGGATCCGTCTCAAACCATCAAATACATACTCATTTTAAAGTATAACCATCATTCTTTCAAAATAAACAAAAACCGTCTAATTCTGATAAATCCAAAGGTCAGAATCCTCTTTTTAATAACGATATGCTTTTCAGGCAGTGGGTCGTAAATTTTTATTGAGGTTTTTCGAATATCGATTTTGAATCCCGAATATCGAATCCGGAATCCGGAATCCCGAATCCCTTACTCCAGCGAATCTACCAGGTAATAAAGTAATCTTCAAGTCAGATAATGACTGTTTAGTCCAAAACAGCTAGAAAACAACCTAGGGCAAATAATATCAGAAAAGGCCCAAAGAACGATAAAAAAAGACGAAAATGCCATCTTTACCAGCATGCGAAACTACCGTGAGATCGTGTAACTTGCATTAGTGGAGGGTAACATGCATAGCCCTCAAATGAATGACCTGACTGGTCATTAAAATACAAAGCTAAATCAAAAGAAAAATGGTATAGTAGAGATGCGAGAGGAGCTAAGTAGTTCGTTTCTTTTGAAATTTTGCTGCTTTGATTGGTCAGTCATTTGATGGCTATGCAAGTTTCCCTCCACTGATGCAAGTTTCCCTCCACTGATGCAAGTTACCCGACTTCACGGTATCTCTACCAGCATGCGAAACTATGAAATCTGTAAATGCTCCATGTAAATCCACAAAAAATGAGCAAAATGTGAATGTGATAAATACAAAATATATAAGCCAAAGCCACAAGTAAATACTTAGCTCCAGGTAAATGTAATAAATCAAAATTCAACGTTGAAAATTTCTTTCATAAAAGTTCATTTAAAAATGAAATCATAACTTTCTCTTAACCAAACATTCTCTCAAACAACCTTTCTCTCAACCAAACTTTCTCTCAAACAACCCTTCTCTTCAAAAGCTTTCTTTGAATGTAAAATGTTTTTTTAAAAAGCCTAAACATTGATGCGTAATAAAAAGTACGCGTTGAAGTAATTAGCAATACGCAATCACCAAAAATCATTTGAAACGTTACTGTATTGATTGTGTATATAAGAACATAAACTGAATACCCCGAATACATAATCACATCACATATACGCTTTTCTTTTTATAAGATTAGTGTACTTTGGCTGATGGTGAGCATTATTCTCATTTTTCTATTGTTCTAAACAATAGGCCTAATGGCTCATATTTGAAATCTCGCCCTGATATTCTTATAGAAGTTATTCTTATAAAAAAAAGCGTGTACTTTACTGTACGTTTTGGGAACACCTCAATACTGAGGGTCTTCATCATTTTTTTTTGTTGAAAATTTTCATTTGTGGACCCATTTTAGCATGACGGACACAAAATATGAAAATGTTTTAGTATAGATGTGGGGGCGTACGGAGTTTGTGATTTCCGAAATACCGAATGATTTTGCCAAAATTCCCAAAGTTCAAATTTAATTTTTCATGTATGAATTCCGAAAAAGGAGGATAAAAACTTTATTATACCAAAATTTGTAAGAAAAAATTCATGGATTTCCGATACCGAAACAATTTCAGAACTCCGAAATACCAAAGGAATTTTGCCCGATTTCCGAAATTCCGAAGAAAAAGGGGTCAATTTCCACAATCCGAAATACTTAACCCCCCCCCCCCCCAAAAAATATGAAACGACGCGCTAGAGAAAGTCGTTTGAATTAACCTACAGTATGTGGCCCCCAAAACGGCGATCAAATTTGAAATTTCTCTCAAATCTAGAGGAAAAGAGATTTTACAAAAATTTTTGCTGCATGAAAACCTTTAAACATCTCTACTTTATTTCCTGGAAGTTCTTTTTCAACATTTTCAATTTCAACAATATTTTTCAATCGCTTAAAGATAGGTAGCTTTTTTCTAATGGCCCCAAAAAAACGGAGGTTTGAAATTTTTTAGCGATTTCTCGAGATATCTTTAAGATGTGATGTGAATACAAAATTTTGACCATTGTTTTGAAATATGATTTAGAGGGTTTTGGGGAATAAATTTATTTGATAAAATTTTACCAGTATACCCCCTGGTTGTCAAAATGCAGGTTTGGGGCCCCCAAAACGGAGGTGTAGTTAAAATCAAATTATTAAACCCCAGTGGTAATAGGGGGGAAAAACTATGAACATATTTGTGTTTTCCCTTAATTTTACGACCCGATGGAAGTAAAATTTATGACTTTTATGAAATATTTCAAGATTTTCGATATTTCAAAGTCCAAACTGAAAATTTAGAAATTTTCAAAATGACAATTTTGATTTAACAACGTCTTAATCAAGTTTTTGAAAACAAATCTCTTTTGAAAATAGTTCCATTCATGTATGGAATAAGCTGTGAAAATTTTAGAAAAAAAGCTTAACTGAAACTGAAAATATTAAGCTTTAAAGATATTTTTCTCCTATATTTTGCAAAAAAATGACCAATTTGCTGTTTTTGTTGATTTAGCGAAAATTTTCATTTATAATGTTAATTTTTTGTTATAAACTATTAACTCAAGGTGATAGGAATAGAATTCCAAGATTTTTTGCTTTTTCTCATATTTAAAATTTTCGGTTTTGTCAATGCTGATTCTAGGGCTCCAAAATACTGGTTGACCTTCAAGGTGCTATATCTTTTACCCAGCCTCTAAAGTCACAGATGTATTTGCATTTTCTGAACGGCATTAGGTGTAGAAAGTTTCCTATACCCCGTTTTCATGACTTATTTTCAATATCCAAGGAGCTAGAGTGAGTTATAGGCAATTTTTAACTAATTTTGGTGTAAAAATATTTCCTTTAAACGCAAATATGTTATTTTGAATCTGTCCCAAACCAGCAAAAACATGCTTATTTTTAAGTATAACCATCATTCTTTCAAAATAAACAAAAATCGTTTAATTCTGATAAATCTACAAGTCAGAATCTTCATTTTAATGAAAACCTCCGTTTTGGGGGCCATATACTAAATGTCCGTCTGTTACAAGCTTTTTTTGGGATTTGCTCATAACCTTTTTCTGGTTTTTTGCACGACTAATCGATTAATTTCTCAAAAGCGATGAACTGTTTGTTTTAAAATGTTCGGAAAGTTTTTCTTTTTTCTTTTGAAGTTATGGTTGTTTTTCTATGAAAAATTGGGATGGAAAATTTGTTAAAAAGCACTACTTTCAAGATTTTGAAGCGAATCTCTTAGAAAAATTTTCCGAAAAATAATTTTAGTTCGATAAAAGATACACCATCTACCGCAAAATAATTTTCAAAATGTTTTTTCTTCGCTGAAACTAAGCTCTTCAAAGTCACCCTCGACTCCATGGCTTATCTAACCCCCTTACGCTATTGATGATTCTGATGGACGCGTTGACGGGGGATATAAGCCCTGGTGCACTTTAAAAACGAAAGTACTTTTAGGCATGTACGCGAAACGTATGTCGATTAGCATAACCCCGCCATTTTACAAATTCCGAGAATTTGAAAAAATCAAAACAAGCTAAATACATAATGAATGGCTGATGTAAATAGTAAATTTAAAAGTCAAAGACAGATTCTCAACATGAAGAAGTTGAAGTATGAAGAACTCTTGGCAAACCAATCAATTGACAAAATTGCAAAATGTCATTTAAATGAAACTTGATTGGCAGAGAAATACTAAGAGACCTTGATAAGCAGTCCCTGAACTGAGCGAACTGGAACTGATTGTAAAACGATTTTTTACAGAAAGACAAAATGACTATGGAAAATAGTTTAAAGATTCACTCGAAAAGACCCTCTGCTGTCCACATATAATTGTTTTGCTTGAGCTGATTTCCAACAGCAATCTTGCATGTTTCTTTATAATCTGATCACTCGTGATGAATGACTGACTGATGTTTATACATTTTGACATCTATCTTGTCTATGATCATGGGCATCAGGAGTATGAAAAAGAAAAAAGCATACATCTCCAGTGATTGCTTGACTGGTAGTCAAAATGAACTGATCGGTGAAGAAGCTTTTTCAGAAAAACTTGAGACTACGTACAATACAAACTCACTGCAAAAATGTTCTGGTTATGGTTTATACAATTAAAAGCTTGGCAATTATGTGAACAATTCAGACAATTCTAATCAACCGATGAATGTGTAAAAGCAAGAAACTTCAAGTATTGAAAAAGACATGAAAACAATTCTTTAAACATATCCTATTACCAGACTGAAAATTTATTTATATTGACCGTAAATGTAAAAAAAGTATACAAACTAGTATGGTACAGTGTGTATATTGGACTGAATTTGACAAAAAATGTTGAAGCTGGAAGTTTTTTTATCGGGATAAAATTTATGCAAACATATGACAAATCTGTCATCTAGATTATCAATTATGACATGTTAGACTTTTTTGGATTTCAGTTGAATTTATTCTGACCTAAAGATTATGTTTCACTGTGGTCATCATTTTCTGATTTGCTACATAACAAAATTTCAATAAATTTCATAAGCTGTATTAAGTGTCAAATTTTATTATTTTATAAATGAATATTTCTGGACATTGTTTCAAAAGATAGCAATCAACAGCAATCAACTACATTTTGGTCAAAATTCCAGAATAGAACTTTAAGATTATATATGTCTTTTCAGTTCAAGTTCTGTTATTTTGATACAAAATGATTGAGAAATTTACTAAAAAAAATTGAATACATATCTCTACTTTTTTTTGTAAATGTCACATTTTCTTTGGAGCAAAGCTGTTTCATTTTAAAGCATCTGATACTTTGAAGCTGTAGGGACTGATAAAACAAGATTAATTTTTGAAACTTTTTTCAATCAAAAATTAGGAACCATTAAAGGCAAAAATAAAATTTGGAATTACTGTACTTTACCTTCACTGTTCTCGAGACTTGACAACATTGATAATAATACCTTGAAGGAAGAAATTTTGGCAGGAATTTAATTTGGCGGGTGGTTGAAAAAGTTTTTTCAGAGGAATTTAATTTGGCGGATTGCTAGAGAAAAAAAATTAGGCGAGAATTTTATTTGGCGGTTGAAGGAAATTTTTGGCCAAAAATTGTTACCGAATAAACAAAAACCTGTTTTTAAGGCCTGAAATAGCACAAATTTGGAGAATACACAAGATAAATTAAATTTGGCGGGAATTTAATTTGACGTATGGCGGAATTCCTGGTAAATCCACCAAATTTTATTTCCGTCATAATTTATTCCTTTAAGGTAGTCCTTGATTACAATCGACCTCTTTAATATTGAAATTCAACAAAATCTAATATTATTTTCAAGCCTTTCCCATGAACATTTTCCATAGGCCAGTAAATATTTCAACTTTTTTTGTTAATTGAATAAAACGAAATGTTCCAAGTTTATTAAAGTTTCATGTAAAATGTATTCCTGCAGATTTCTTTTGATCATCTGCCAAATCTCTAAAAAACTTATTACACAATGTTTTTATTATCAAAACCCTTGAGTTGAAAATCGTTTAAAGATTCACAAGAAAAATCTTAAAAATGGCACGTATAAAAATTCACACAAGAATATCAAATTCATTTTACTAGTCAGAAAACTCTTATTAATGAGAATTTAATTCCAAACTCTATACAATGATCCATAGCTAGCATTAAAATTTTCATAAAATTTCAAATGGACGTATTTTACATAATTCAATGTGTTCTCTAAATAAATAAATAAATAAATAAATTCTTAATGAATGATGATATAGTAACAGAACAAATTCACCAAATTAGTTATCGCCAANCCCTTAACAAGTAAATTCAGTCAGGGTCTATATCACTGTACGCCAGAGTTCTTTGTAACTTTGGTGTGACAGACCTTAAACATTTCCCTAAAGGGTCGACGCTATCGAGAATAAAATCACCTGAAGAAAACTTCATTTTGATGAAAATTGTTGGCATAAGAAATAGGTCAAACAGCTTTAAAAGAGAGGCCATAAAAAGGTTATATTTAGCCCAATAAGTTCACAATCGTTTAACAAAAAAATTAAAAGCAAAATTACCGCGTGAACGTGAAAATGGTTTTTTTCGCGCGTGAATACGTGAATTGGCAAAAATTTGCACGTGAATACGTGAATTGAGGGTCGACTGGGGGGGCCTCTATAATGGACTAAATTTGACAAAAAATGTTGAAGCTGGAAGTAGTTTTTTTATTGGGATAAAATTTATGCAAACATATAACAAATCTGTCATCTAGATTATCAATTATGACATGTTAGACTTTTTTGGATTTCAGTTGAATTTATTCTGACCTAAAGATTATGTTTCACTGTCGTCATCATGTTCTGATTTGCTACATAACAAAATTTTTGGAAAGTTTTCCATAGAGTCTTCAGTTTTTAACCTATTTTGAGGATAAAATCAAACAGGAATACAGTCTAAATGACATTGACAGATTTTTTTTCATAAGCAGTATTTTAAGTGTCAAATTTTATTATTTTATACTTATAGATGAATATTTCTGGACATTGTTTCAAAAGATAGCAATCAACTACATTTTGGTCAAAATTCCAGAATAGAACTTTTTTAAGATTATATATGTCTTTCCAGTTCAAGTTCTGTTATTTTGATACAAAATGATTGAGAAATTTACTAACAAAAATTGAATATCTCTCGCTTTTTTTTGTAAATGTCACATTTTCTTTGGATCAAGCTGTTTCATTTTAAAGCATCTGATACTTTGAAGCTGAAAGGACTGATAAAACAAGATTAATTTTTGGAACTTTTTTCAATCAAAAATTAGGAACCATTAATTAAAGGCAAAAATAAAATTTGGAATTATTGTACTTTATCTTCACTGTTCTCGAGACTTGACAAAATTGATAATCATACCTTGAAGGAAGAAATTTTGGCGGAATTTATTGGCGGTGGTTGAAAAGTTTTTTCAGAGGAATTTAATTTGGCGGATTGCTAGAAAAAAAGAAATTAGGCGAGAATTCAATTTGGCGGTTGAAGGAAATTTTTGGCCGAAAATTGTTACCAAATAAGCAAAAACCTGTTTTTAAGGCCTGAAATAGCACAAATTTGGAGAATACATGAGATAAATTAAATTTGGCGGGAATTTTAATTTGACGTATGGCGGAATTCCTGGTAAATCCGCCAAATTTTATTTCCGTCATAATTTATTCCTTTAAGGTAGTCCTTGATTACAATCGACCTCTTTTTAATATTGAAATTCAACAAAATCTAATATTATTTTCAAGCCTTTCCCATGAACATTTTTTCATAGGACCAGTAAATATTTCTAACTTTTTTTGTTAATTGAATAAAACGAAATGTTCCAAGTTTATTAAAGTTTCATGTAAAATGTATTCCTGCAGATTTCTTTTGATCATCTGCCAAATCTCTAAAAAACTTATTACGCCATGTTTTTATTATCAAAACCCTGAGTTGAAAATCGTTTAAAGATTCACAACAAAAATCTTCAAAATGGCACGTATAAAGATTCACACAAGAATATCAAATTCATCTTAGTAGTCAGAAAACTCTTATTAATTAGAATTTAATTCCAAACTCTATACAATGATTCATAGCTAGCATTAAAATTTTCATAAAATTTCAAATGGGTATTTTACATAATTCAATGTGTTCTCTAAATAAATAAATAAATTCTTAATGAATGATGATATAGTAACAGAACAAAATTCACCAAAATTGAAAGAATTGCTTCCTCACCCTGCCTCACCATAATAAGGGCCCCTAATAAGTTCTTGCCAGAATTAAAATTTCCAGTGATTTTCCTAAGGGGCCATCCACATAGTACGTACGCACTAAGGGGGAGAGGGGGTGTCTTCTCAAAAGCATATGCTTGCGTACAGAGGGGAAGGGGAAGGGGAGGGGTCGAAAGAAAAAGTAAGTACGCAGAAAAAAAAATTCACAGCCCTTTGTTTGCTTGTAAAATTGGTTGAAAGAGAATAAAAAGAGAATTATTATTCGCTTGTTCCTTACAAAATATCAGCTGGTTCTCTCTCATAGAAAAAGGGGAAAACCCAAGCCTTTTGAATTTGATTTTTTTTCAGCCAGGGAGGGGTGTGAATGAAAAAAGTACGTACTCACCAGGGAGTATAGCTATTTGCATCTGCTTGCCTATAGGGGGAGGGGTATATGTATACTCAATTTTTGACATTTTAGTGGGTACGTACTATATGGACGGCCCCTAAGTAACAACAAAGTTCTATTTGAAACACTAATTTTTTAGCATAAAAGAACCACTTTATATACTGTGCTATTTGCCCAAATTAGTTTTTGCCAAAATTAAAAATTGGATTTCTCTTCAAAACCACATTTATAAAAAATTCTATTTTATTTAGCTCCTTGCCAAAATAAGTTCTCTCCAAAGTAATTATATTCTCCAAATTCTTATTTTTTCGCAATTTTTGCCTCTTGCTGATTTCACCATTTTATCTCCAATTTGTCCCTTTCCATTAAATAATTGTTTTTCAGTGAAGTGAAAGTAACAAAGATCAAGCATTTTCACTCTTAATTGTTACACAGTCTATAAAGTGTCCATCAATCTTTTCTTTCTTATTATTTAAACCAGTTAAACATCATAACAGTGGCCAAATGTTTAAAATTAACTTCAACTGACACTGATGAGGGGGGGGTTTTCATTTTTACGGTATGACGGTATTGAGCCTTTTTACCCCCGGTAAATCGGTATTACGAGAAAAAAACGACGGGATTACGGTATTTCATTTTCTACCGGTATCGGTAAATTGCCTGTTTTTTTGTCGGTATTTCGATATTTTTATCAATAAAAAACGGTATTTCGGTATAAAACTATTTACCTTTCAGTTTCTTCATGAGTTTCATGCAGAAAAAATTTCAAAAAAGATAAGTCTCTTCCGCTATTTTAACCAGTAAAATTTTCTTGCTCGCTTTGCTCGCACAATCTAGGATGCCCTATTGAGCTAATGTCATGGTGAGGTTATTCAAAATAAGCAAAACTTTACGATAACTAAAAATTTTTTGTTATTTTTCTGCGGGCGCATTTTTTTAATGACAACTTTTGTGATGCAAATACTGCATCCAGTAGTTCTAAAAGCATCTTGTGCAGCATCGAACGATTAAAAAATAATTCACATCATGATGCACATGATGCGTTTTCAGGCAATCTAGGCATTCTAAATTTTAAATTTTTTCTTGGGCGAAACTCTTGGAACGCCGCACCGGGTACGGCAAGTACGTCGCTCGCCGTACCATATTTTTGTCAACAAATGGTCATTGTTAAATAAAATCAAAAATTGTATGACCAAACAAGGCATACTTGGCTAACAATAGCGTATTAAGGCCGTTTTTCAATAACAAAGGAGAGCGAAAATTCTCGAAAGATTTTCGCGCTCGCTTCGCTCGCGTTCTTTTTTATACCTTTTTTTCTTTCCTCCGATAGGGGGGGGGGTTAAACTTTAGAATTCCCGTCCTCTAGTTGCACCACAGCACCACCTCTATGAAGGCCTGTGTTGAAGTGTACGGCTTCTCAGACCATGATTGGCCCAAACCTCGATTTTGAATTAATTCTCAATATAAAAGACATCTTATGGGTCTGCGAAGAAGAAATTATTGGGGGAAAGGCTTATTTTTGCATTTGCCCCCGTAACAAGCAAGTAACTTTGGCGCGGCAGACCTAAAATATTGCTTTATGAAAGTTCAAATAGCTGTAAAAGAGGCCTTAAAAAGTGGACGATATCGAGAATAAGGTCACAAAACTAGCAAAAAACTTTATTGGCGAAAATGTTTAGTATAAGAATGGGACAAGCTGGAGTTTTTACAAGCTCTCGTTTGATTTGGTTGGTCGTTAACCTGTAATAAAACAATTTTGTTACTTTTTCTGAAGAACGCGTCATCTCTATTACTTCAAATAACCAATTAGTGAAGTCTCTTGTAAAAACTCCAGCCCATCCCATAAGAATAGGTCAATCTGTTTAAAAGAGACCATAAAAAGGTTAAATTTAGCCCAATAAGGTCACAATCGTTTAACCAAAGATGTAAAAGCAAAAAATGGTTTTTTTCGCGCGTGAATACGTGAATTGGCAAAAATTTGTGCGTGAATACCTGAATACACGGGTTTCGAATTAAATTTTTGCTTAGCTTTAGCTTTGATCCCTTGTAAATTTGCACGAAAAATATCAAGTAAACAGAACGAAAATTGGCCGTGTATCAAGCAATTTTAGCTCATTTTTCCATTTTGACAGACTTTATGGGTCATTATGAAAACAAAAAACATTAAAATAAAAAGTCAATCGTTTAATCATATTTCTTTTATTGAATTTAAAATAGAAAAACATCTTTTGAATGAACACCTGGCTTTCAAAAGAGAAGAAAGGAAATCTATCAACCTTTTATAAGGCATTTCCCCTTATCGCTCCTTTTATTTACTTGATTTTTTCTCTCGCGCCAGATTTAATTCGAAACCCGTGTATTGAGGGTTGACTGGGGGGCCTCATAAAGTACAAAACTTGTTTGTACAATTTCTCATTTGTATTACTACACAATAGATTTGATAACTGAAAATTCATTATTTTCGAGAAAAAAAACATAAATATAATATCGGTATCGGTATTAGGCTTCCTTCACCGACGGTATTACGGTATTTGACCCAAAATCTTGTCGGTATGACGGTATTTAAGACCCCTGAAACCCCCCCCCCCCCTGATGACTGAGCAATGCATTTAGTTATTTAGCATCCTGGAAAACCAGGACTAACAAATAGTGCAATCTCTCAGAGTTTTTATAGCTCATGCTTATTCCAATCAGCCAATTAGTCACAAAAGCAAGATGCAATGATGATGTTGAGGACATGATACTTTTCATGTTTTTACACACAAAAACATTATGTTGTTGTACAAAAACCTGATTAATTCATCCTACTGCTTCTGTCACTGTCGTTCATCGTTCCCAGCTGTGGTGACATGATATGGCAATTGGAGTTTACGTTCTTCAGGCTGGCTTGATATAAAAATTCTATCGGCTACTTTTTGGATGAGCAGCATCAGCAGAGTCCGCAGCAAAGCATTAGAGCTGTTGAAAATGTTTTATTTATTGTTCACATAATCTAAATAAAAGTGAGAAAGAAAGCAATAATTTCAAGGTTGAAATTTCTTTAGATTTGCTGAGTGTGTTTAAAGCCAGTTAATTTATAGCTTTAACTGTTTAAGACCAGTTCACAGCAGTTTTCTGCACCAAACCTAAAACTTCACCACAAAAAAATATTCATATCAGAGAGCCAAATTTAAAAAACAGTAATTGGAAGTTGAGACTTATTGCAAGGCTACTAATTTATTTTGAGCCAGTAAAAAAACCATTAAAAGACAGAGGAAAGCCATTCTCTATTCCAAACAACAAACACAGTCATTTTCTACTTGCATTTCCCTTCCAAATGTCCAAATCAACATTATTTTCTTTTCCCATGCCAAATGGTCATACGGAGAAGAACTATTTACAGCATTTTGATATAAATTATTTTAGTAAGTGTGCTCGCAGCTCGTCTGTACTTGTCTTCGCAACATATTCTCCACACTCAAGCTGCCAGAGTCCAAAGGTCGAAAAATATCAAGATTCTTGATATTTTCTCTTCTAAAGTACCTAAACGATTGCTCCAAATATACGGTACTGGCCTCTTTAAGTCGCAGAATCGTTTATCGGCCCTGGCTCGCGAGGGTGTAACGGTGCATTTTCTTGATTTTTTTTTCCATTTTCAGGCAAAATATGGTCAGATTTTCCAGATTTTACACCCTTTCTCATTTCGACCCTTACAGTGCACCTCAGGAAGATTGGAAAAGGGACCCTTAAGGGCTGCACGTGCGGTAGGTCGAGCGGTAGGTTATTTAATTTGAGTGCCCTTCCCCACCCGGGAAC